>NC_057810.1:173633096-173709168 GCF_018294505.1 Triticum aestivum | reverse complement strand
GTGGCATTCCTTTTAAAGCCCTTTCTATGATGTCGCCCCGACGTCCGACTGTGGCATTTCTTTTAAAGCCCTTTCTGTGATGTCGCCCCGACGTCCGACTCTGGTATTTCTTTTAAAGCCCTTTATGTGGTGTCGCTAAGACGCCCGACTGTGGCATCATTTCCTTATATTTATTTATTCACCTTTCGAGGCGTCGCTTCAGACACCCGATCGGTAGTTATTTAAGTTTTGTTGGGATTTCAGGCGGACTACCGCCGTTTCCCTTTTACTTACCTTGTTATGCAAATTTTTTGAATGTACATTGGTGAATTATTCATGACGCATCCATGCATGCATTTGTTATATCTTACGTCCGAACTGTCTTTTGAGTACTATCAAAGTACTCACTGGCTTGTTGATTTGGCCAGATGTTGACGAAGGCGATCTCATGGATGAAGAGTTCGATAGCGAGTCCGGCGCCTAGAGGAGTCCCAGTCAGTCTCGTGCGACCCTGGATTTTGTCACTGTATTATATTCGCTTCCGCAACCCGAATAAATTTATCGAGCCTCACCTCGACGCTTGATGAGATGCCAGTTTGAGAGTCGTGTTATCACACTCCCCACTATGTTATTCCACCATCACTTTATCCTCGAGTCAGTAGTATGCCACCACACCATTGTGTTATATCCGCCCTTATGTATAATTATTGGCGCGTTTGTAATAATTTGTTGAGCAGCCCTAGCTCAACCCTGTATTATATCCTATGCTACTGGCTTATTGTATCAAGAATTTGTCTACCAGTGAGGAGGATTTCTCTCATACTGGACTGAAAAGATTGGTTTGTCAATAAATATTTTTATTGGAAAACCGGTCGTGACACTTTGTTCTCATACATGGATCATATCTCAGATTTTATGGCCTCAAGCCATTTCGTGGAATCTGGGCTCATCATCGCTTCCTCATAGTTCGTAGGTTCATCATGGTCTAGTAACATGACTTCCAGAACAGGATTACCGTACCACTCTGGTGCGGATCTTACTCTGGAAGACCTACGAGGTTCTGTAGTAACTTAATTTGAAGTTACATGATCATCATCAGTAACTTCCTCACTAATTGGTGTAGTAGTCACAGGAACAGATTTCTGTGATGAACTACTTTCCAATAAGGGAGCAGGTACAGTTACCTCATCAAGTTCTACTTTCCTCCCACTCACTTCTTTCGAGAGAAACTCCTTCTCTAGAAAGGATCCATTCTTAGCAATGAATAACTTGCCTTCCGATCTGTGATAGAAGGTGTACCCACTAGTTAACTTTGGGTATTCTATGAAGATGCACTTCTCCGATTTGGGTTTGAGCTTATCAGGTTGAAACTTTTTTCATATAAGCATCGCAACTCCAAACTTTAAGAAATGACAGCTTAGGTTTACTGCTAAACCATAGTTCATACGGTGTCGTCTCAACGGATTTAGATGGTTCCCTTTTAAACGTGAATGCAGCTGTCTCTAATGCACAACCCCAAAACGATAGTGGTAAAACCGATAAGAGACATCATAGATCACACCATATCCAATAAAGTGCGGTTACGACGTTCGAACACACCATAACGTTGTGGTGTTCCTGGTGGCGTGAGCTGTGAAACTATTCCACATTGTTTTAACTGAAGACCAAACTCGTAACTCAAATATTCGTCTCCGCGATCAGATCGTAGAAACTTTATTTTCTTGTTACGATGATTTTTCCACTTCACTCTGAAATTCTTTGAACCTTTAAATTATTTCAGACTTATGTTTCATCAAGTAGATATACCCATATGTCGTGGATTTGTCACGGCAGATGTCCTAGCGAAAGGACTTAGTCGTGGAGCCATCGCTACGAGTTTACTTGAAGGGGTTAAAGCGGACACAAAGACACGAGGGGTTTATACTAGTTCGGCCCCTTCGATGAAGGTAAAAGCCTACGTCTAGTTGTGATGGAATTGATGTGGTCTCGATGGCTAGGGAGCAAACAAGCTTCGCCTAGGCTCGAGTCGTGGTTTCTGTCTTCAACCGCCGCCGGGTCGTCCCCTTATATACACGGGTGATGCCCGTCGGTCCATAGAGTCCCAACCGGTTCATAGTCGTATCCCGGTCGGTCTCTCTCTATTCCTAACTTACAACACAAGTTACACATCAGGTCGGTTTACGGCTACAGATTCTAAACCGACTATAGGCCTTGGGCCTTCATCTGCTTTATACCACTAATGAAGTTATCCCGGCCCAAGTAGGCCGGTTTACGCCTAATAGTAATATCCCCAACATTAGGCCCCAGATTGATTTGAACTGGTTCATGTCAATCCTTCACACCATCTTGCGTCTTGGATATCCTCTGTTAATTGGCAAATCTCCTTGTCGTCATCATTTTTGGTTGCTGTAAACCGGCATGACGTTCTTTATGAAATTCATAACGCCCTCTTAATGACAGCTCCTGGATTCGCGCGTTTGACCTAGCTCTGTTGCCTTATAAATAAGACCGAAGGGTCATTTCCTTTCTCTTCCCCTTCGTCCCTTCTTCTTCTTCTTCCTCACGTCGCCAGCTTTGGAGCTCCGCCACCACCGTCGACCTCTGCCTCGTCTCGGGCCGCTGCATCAACCTGAACGTACCAGAGTGTTGCGGCGTCTTTCCGCATCTTCTCCGTTCCTGGTAAGTTCTCTCTCCTTCTTAACCTAGATCTGTTCTTAGGGTTCCATGTTCTTGCTATGTTCATTGCGCGTTCATAGCTGTTCTCTAACCTTGAATGCATCTGTGAACTCTTGCTGTGCTTAGTAGCGATCCCTTTAGCATCCGCTTGCTATTTCTTATCCAAGCTCATAGATCTCCCGCACATATCCGCTCAATGGTTCACTTCTGTTTCCGCCTTAGTCTTTGAAATATTTCCTGTTTTTGTGACTTGCTGTAGATCCGCGGCTGTAACACGATTTTGTGAAACTTGTTTCTGCATAACTAGTTATCCATAGTTTCAATTGCTTCCGATGCTTAGGCCAGGCGGTTTAACTTCACCATAGAGACAAAATTGCTAAACCGGTATACATGTCATTAGTCCCCTGGTTGAACCGCCAGAATCCATTTGACGCCGCATTGTAGAAAACCGGTTTATAGGTACGGCCGCCGGTTTATCGTAGTTAGATCAACACCTTTTTTATCCGGCATGTCCTTGAACTGGATTACCTGTTTCTTGTAGATCTCGTCATGGCAAAACAAGTGTATGAGTGCAACTGGGTTCCCTCTCGTGTCACAGAATCATAGTTGAACGATCTAGTCCTGATCGGCGCTTTGGATAGTAAAGATACGATCCACTGGAGGGTTCCTGGAGATGAATGTCCTCCCACGCCCCAGGAAGGAGAGGTCGTGGTCTTCGCAGATCATATGGCCCAGGGCTTCAAACCGCCCGGCTCTAAATTTTATCGGGATGTGTTAGCCAACTTTCAACTCCGTCCACATGATATTGGCCCCAACTCCGTCACCAATCTATGTCACTTTCAAGTACTTTCTGAGGCATACCTTCAAGAGGAGCCTTTAGTCGAGTTGTTCAGAGATCTCTTTCATCTGAACCGCCGTACTGAATTCACTGACGGCCCTAATACCGAACTAGGCGGTATGGCCATTCAGAAGAGGAAAGAAATCACCTATCCCCATGTCAAACTCCATACTCACCCCAAGGAGTGGAACGCAACTTGGTTTTATTGCAAGGATACCTCTCCTGACAATGAAAATCCCTTGCCTGGCTTCCGTCCGGAACGGCTCAGCAACAGTCACCCTTTTCCACAAAGGCTAAGCGCCAAGGAGAGAATTAAATATGCTCCTCAACTGTCCAAGCTCCGGGCCTTCATGGCCAATGGTTTAACAGGAATAGACATTGCACGCTGCTGGATATCATGGAGCATTTTGCCTCTAAGCCGGCGCCCCAGTTTGATGTGCACATACACTGATAGTGTCGATGACCCACTCCGACACACTAAAATCCAACTCCCTGATGACGAAGTCACAGAATCTGTAAAAAAGATGCTGAATGAACCGGAGCACCTCTGTGCTCAAACCGGTCTGCCTCCTTACTGTACCACCAACAAACCGCCAGCGGTAATATTTTAATTGCTCTATTGTTGAACCGGTTACTGCTTTATATGTCTGACATTTAATTGCTGCTGAACCAGGGCGATAATCCGTTTTGGAGCAAGAAACTTCCTCAAGACAAAACGGAGAAGGCAGGACGGCCAACCCAGCCCAAGACCAAGGTTATCAAGAAACCCGCTCATAAGAGAAAAACCACCGCTTCATCTGACCCAACCATTGATGATGATGTGGGTAATCCGGATCTTGAGGTAGAACTTGATTCACTTGGCTTGCTTTTTACACGCCTTATTGATGATGATGCGTGTCAGGATGACGCTGAAGCCAGCAATGCGGGTTTCGTTGAGGTAACCATTCTCTCTTCCGATTCAGAAATCTTGCCTTTGCCAAAATTTCGCCGGGCAAACCGGAAAGTTAAATTTTCTCATCCTCTTGCTTATTTGGATCGCAACTTTCTTATGAAGACCCAGCAACACGAAGCTCGCCGCACAACCCGGCACAGCGGCCAGGTAGTTACCTCTGCCGGTTTACCGAACAGTCCGGTTCGAAAACGCCGCTCCGAGGTCTCCGACCTTTTTATTGATTTAAATCCTAAAGCGGGTTTCTTCCGTCAACCTCTTAATCCATCCGACTCCGATTACTAGGTCACTTCTCATTCATCGTCTGGTGAATCGTCGGCCACCCAGCTACCACCTTTGAAAATAGTTGCTGGGTAAGTTAAACCGAACATATGCTTCCAGTATACTGCGCAATGGCTTACGCTTTTCCTTGACGTTTTGTTTTTCTTTTAGGGCTAAACCGAAACCAAGCAAGAAGGCCCGCCTGGATAGAGCGGCTGAAGAAGATGTGGCCCCAGAACATGCCCAAGCACCGGATCATGAAGTGTTTACTTGTGAAGATATCCCCAATGATCCTCCTCTACAAGACGACGTTATCCCTGAAGAAGGTCTTATTAATACTCCAGCCTCTGCTGATCCGCCTGCCAGCTCTGTCCAGATTGAGAAATCCCACACTCCTGCTAAAAAACCGGCTGCGCCAACCCAAACCGGCGAGTCAAAAGATGATGATGTTGTGATTACCGACGTAGGCCGCTCTGAACCCGGGAATCCTGCCACCCTTACTAGGCATACCATCAAAGAGGATTCTTCCCTTTTGAACAAAGGAAAATGGGATGTTGAATTAGAGACATACGCCGCTCTGAATGCTCAAGATCTTCACTCTGGCTATTTAAACCGGCTTTACACTAGCCGTGACTGTGAAGCTGGCCTGGTCAAAATGATGAGGGATAAATTTGAGGTAAATTCCTTCTTTCCTTTCTGCCATTGCATTCATCCTTGTAGCCCCCAAGGGCCGGTTTGTGACCTTGGTCAAACCGAGACTTGATCCTGAATATTTTTGAAATCCGTCGGCATAACCCTCGAGGGCCGGTCTAACTTAGCATAAGTAAACCGGGGCTCAAAAATAAAAAGTTGTCCTTAGAACATAACTTGATCAAATAGCCATTAGCCCCCAAGTGCCAAGTTGAATACTTATATTGAGCTTGGGACTTTGTAATCTAGCAATATACAAAAAATTGAAGGTGCATTAGCCCCCAAGTATCAGGCATATAACTTTGTTATGTGGTTGATACTTCAATTTCTTGGATCGCCTGTGCGAAGCTTAAAATGCCATCTGTATGCAGGCTGAGGTGAAAATCAAGGAGGACCGGATTGCCGATTTGCAGGAGGCCCTGAAGACCCAGCAGGCTGAAACAGATAAGGCCAACCAAGAATTAACCAGCGCTTTGAGCACTGCTGAACGGCTGAAAGAAGGCTTCAAGAAAGAGCGGGCTGACTGGGCCACTGGGAAGGCCGGTTTAACCAAGAGAGCGGAAAATGCCGAAGCGGCCCTTAAACCGGTGGTGGATGAACTGACGATCGTACAGCGGCAAATACACTCCATGACTGCTGCAATCTTTGGTAAGCTCCTTGTAACTTCTGTGATAAATTTGAATCTGTTGTAGCGTAAATCCGGTTTGAGACCATTCCAATCTAGTTGTAGGCACACGTATTGGGCACTTAGGAAATGATGTGCCGAATAAATTGAAAGCTGCCTACACCTTGGTGGAACAATTGTATACCGGATCCCAACGGATCATCACCACAGCTTCTCACAACAACCCGGCGCCCTCTTTAATCCAGGACACTCTTAGCAAGTTGTCAATGCTTCCAGCCCGGATTGAGGAGCTGAAAAAATCTGCTGCCCGAACCGGAGCCATCAATGCCTTAATCCGGGCAAAGACATGGGTGCCAGATTTTGATCCTGTGGAAGCAGCTCAAGGCTATCCCAGCCTGAAAGAAGATGGCTCTGAATTCAATGAAGAGGATTTGAGGGCAATAAACCGTGCAGTGCGCCCTCTAGCTTGCCAGCTAGCCAAAGAAGCAGACTTGACGCATTATCAAGCACACTACAATGACCAGAACAAGCGAGTGCCTGCCCCAACTCTTGAAGCGGAGAATCTGATCCCTCCAATCCGTAAGCACACTTACGCTCCTGATATTGAACCGTCTTCCCTGATCCATGAAGAGGCTGTTTTCCAAGCTTTAATGGGAATCGACTGGACCACTGTTGATTTCCAGCCAATGGGTAGAGACGAGGAAGCTGAAGCGGCGGAGGATGAGGAGCAGGCTTGAATCGGAAGCCGGTTTGAAGAGCTATTTGCAACATCCTTCCACAAAAACAATGATTTTGTTTGAGCACCATGCTACCTTGTAATAGGATAGTTAAAACTTCTGTCTGGAATATGCCTTCGTGCATAAGTACTGAAGCTTTTGTTTGAAAAACTTTAATTCATATTTCCTGCAATCAGAAAAATTTGAACTTCGGTGGCGGTTATACCGTCAGCCGGATTATGATCTGGATATGTGTATCAGTAATATAACAAATAGATGATACATAAATACCTGCCATATTTGAGCATAAAACTGGCTTTAGCCAAGCCTGAAGCGGTGGTTTTATAAACCATTACCGTCAAAAAGGGAGAAAGTAGCTCCCGTACAAACCGTACTGACTTAATACGAGCCCCCTGGTTACTCCATGATGTTAACAGGGAAAAGGTAAACCAGGCAGCCTCCTCCGGATTTAAAGGGGGAAAAAATCATCGGCTGAACCGGAAAAAATATGCTTGTTGACATAAAAGAAATCCAACAAAACCAAAGAACGAACAAACCATGAAAACAACATGGAAGCAAAGGCAATGATAAAAACCATTTGCAAAAATATGCTATACTGAGCTGTTCAGATGGTATTACCATGGTCGGACAGGATCAAGGCCCCCAATAGGAGTGACAATGATTCAAGTCAGCCAGGTCCCCAAATGACTCGTGGCATATATGCCAGATCAAGAGGCGTGACAATGGTTCAGGTTCGACCATGCCCCCAAGTGATTTTGTGGCCTTAGGCCGACCAAGAGGCGTGACTGGTTCAGACTTGACCATGTCCCCAAATGATCTCGTGGCTGTCGCCTATCAAAGGGTGTTCGTTGGTTCGGATACGACCAAGGCCCCCAGTGATATATAAAAGACAAATGTCAAGGGGCAAACCGGAGGCCGCTTTAAACAGAACCACTCCGTGTAACCCCGCATGATGAGAAAGACAGAGACCCCGCTTCGGCTGAGGCTCCGGTTTAATATATCGAAGATAATATATACATTGTGATGATATCTACACAGATAGAGCCGATGGCTCAAGTATAGTAAGGCCGAAGATGAGCTATATTCCACGGCCTGTTGGTCTCCTCCTCTAATGTACGTGAGTCTTGATGCTCTCGAATATCAATCAGATAATACGACCCGTTGTGCAGATTCTTGCTGACCATGAAAGGTCCCTCCCAAGGTGGGGATAACTTGTGCACATCCGTATGATCTTGGATGAGTCGAAGCACCAAATCTCCTTCTTGAAAAGTTCTGGTTCTAACCCGGCGACTGTGATAGCGTCGAAGATCTTGCTGGTAAATCGCCGAACGGGCAGCCGCTATATCACGCTCCTCGTCCAATAGGTCCAAAGCGTCTTGCCGTGCTGTCTCATTATCTGCTTCAACATAAGCTGCCACACGAGGCGAATCGTGCCGGATATCACTAGGGAGAACTGCCTCTGCTCCATAGACCATGAAAAATGGTGTGTACCCTATGGACCGGTTTGGCGTAGTATTGATACTCCATAACACAGATGGTAGCTCTTCAACCCAACATCCTGGTGTTCTTTGCAATGGGACCATAAGCCGGGGTTTGATGCCTCGCAAGATTTCCTGATTAGCTCGTTCTGCCTGCCCATTGGACTGGGGGGGGTGCCACTGACGACACGTCAAGTCGGATGTGCTCACGTTCACAGAACTCCTTCATAGTGCCCTTGGATAAATTGGTACCATTGTCAGTAATGATACTGTGTGGAAAGCCAAACCGGAAAATCACCTTCTTGATGAACTGCACTACTGTTGCTGCATCACACTTGCTGACAGGCTCCGCTTCAACCCACTTGGTAAATTTGTCAACTGCCACCAAAAGGTGGGTTTTCTTATCCTTGGATCTTTTAAAAGGTCCAACCATATCCAGCCCCCAAGTTGCAAACGGCCATGTTATTGGGATCATCCTCAATTCTTGAGCCGGCACATGAGCACGCCTTGAAAATTTCTGACATCCATCACACCGTTTAACCAAGTCCTCCGCGTCAGCATGCGCTGTCAACTAGTAGAACCCGTGACGAAACGCCTTTGCCACCAGAGACTTTGAACCGGCGTGGTGTCCACAGTCCCCTTCATGGATTTCTCTTAAGATTTCACAGCCTTCCTCAGGAGAAACACAACGTTGAAACGCCCCTGGTGCACTGCAATGATGTAATTCACCATTGACAATCGTCATAGACTTGGATCGCCGGACTATCTGCCTGGCTAAAATCTCATCTTCTGGTAACTCCCCCCTTGTCATGTACGCAAGATAAGGAACTGTCCAATCCGGAATAACATGCAGGGCTGCCACCAATTGAGACTCCGGATCAGGAATAGCCAAATCCGCTTCACCTGGGAGCTTGACTGACGGGTTGTGCAACACATCCAAAAAGACGTTAGGCGGGACCGGTTTACGCTGAGAGTCCAACCGGCTTAAAGCATCCACCGCTTCATTCTTTCGACGGTCCACATGATCCACTTGATAACCCTTGAAACAACCTGCAATATTATCCACTTGCCGACGATATGCAGCCATGAACGGGTCCTTAGAATCCCAAGTGCCAGAGACCTGTTGAGCCACTAGGTCCGAGTCACCAAAGCACTTAACCTGGCTTAAATTCATCTCTTTAGCCATCCGTAGACCATGGAGCAAGGCTTCGTACTTAGCTGCATTATTAGTACAAGGGAACATTAAGCAAAGAACATATCAAAACTTATCACCTCGTGGGGAAGTTAATACGACTCCAGCCCCCGAACCTTCCAATTGCCTGGATCCGTCAAAATGAATAGTCCAATATGTGTGATCCGGCTTCTCCTCTGGTGCTTAATAGTCCAATATGTGTGATCCGGCTTCTCCTCTGGTGCTTGTAACTCCGTCCAGTCATTGATGAAATCAACAAGTGCTTGAGACTTCACTGCCGTCCGAGGCACGTACTTCAGTCCGTGTGGCCCAAGCTCTATAGCCCATTTGGCAATCCGGCCAGTCGCCTCCCGGTTCTGTATAATATCACCCAAGGGAACTGAACTGACCACTGTGATGGGGTGCCCTTGAAAATACTGCTTCAACTTTCGACTGGCCATAAAAACACCATAGACCAGCTTCTGCCAATGTGGATACCTTTGCTTGGATTCAATAAGCACTTCGCTGATATAATAAACCGGCCGCTGAACCGGATATTCCTTGCCTGCCTCTTTGCGTTCCACCACAATAGCCATGCTAACTGCCCGAGCATTGGCCGCTAGATATAATAACAGTGGCTCCTTGTCGACTGGAGCTGCCAGAACAGGCGGATTGGCTAACTGCCGCTTCAGGTCCTCAAATGCTTCATCCGCAGCTGGACACCAAATGAAATGGTCTGTCTTCCTCAGCATTTGGTACAAAGGAATGGCCTTCTCTCCGAGGCGGCTGATAAACCGGCTTAGTACGGCGATTCGGCCCGCCAAACGCTGAACATCATTGATGCACTTCGGTTTAGCCAAGGAGGTGATAGCTGTAATCTTCTCCGGATTAGCCTCAATTCCTCTGTTAGACACCAGGAAACCCAGTAACTTGCCTGCCGGAACACCAAAGACACACTTGGCCGGATTGAGCATCATCTTGTAAACCCGCAAATTGTCAAAGGTTTCCTTCAAATCATCCACCAGCGTCTCCTTCTGCCTTGACTTCACTACAATATCATCCACATAGGCGTGCACATTGCGGCCGATCTGTTTATGCAGGCAATTCTGTACACACCGTTGATAGGTGGCTTGGGCACTCTTGAGCCTGAAGGGCATAGATACATAGCAGAAGGCTCCAAAGGGAGTAATAAATGATGTTTTCTCCTGGTCCTTAACCGCCATCTTGATCTGATGATATCCAGAGTATGCATCCAAAAAACTCAAACGCTCACAACCCGTCGTGGCATCAATGATCTGGTCAATACGGGGGAGGGCAAAAGGATCCGCCGGACAGGCCTTGTTAAGATCTGTGTAATCCACACACATACTCCAAGTGCCGTTTTTCTTAAGAACCAGCACCGGATTAGCAAGCCACTCTGGATGGGACACCTCAATAATAAAACCAGCTGCTAAAAGCCTGGCCACTTCCTCTCCAATTGCCTTGCGTCTTTCTTCGTTAAACCGGCGGAGGAACTGTTTCACCGGTTTATACTTAGGATCCACATTAAGAGTGTGCTCAGCGAGTTCCCTCGGTACACCTGGCATGTCAGACGGCTTCCATGCAAAAATGTCCCGATTCTCACGGATGAACTCGATGAGCGCGCTTTCCTATTTGGGATCCAGGTTGGCACTGATAGTGAACTGCTTGGATGAATCACCGGGCACGAAGTCAACAAGCTTGGTCTCAGCTGCCGATTTGAACTTCAGATCTGAATCATGCTCTGTAGTTGGCTTCTTTAAAGGGGTCATATCCGCCGGATCAACATTGTCCTTATAATACTTCAACTCCTCCGTGGCACAGACCGACTCTGCGTAAGCCGCATCACCTTCCTCACATTCCAAAGCGACCCTACGGCTCCCATGAACCGTTATTGTCCCCTTGTAACCCGGCATCTTGAGCTGCAAGTAGATATAACAAGGCCGCGCCATGAATTTGGTGTAAGCCGGCCGGCCAAACAAGGCATTATACGGGCTCCGGATCTTCACCACCTCAAATGTTAATTTTTCCGACCGGGAGTCGTGCTCGTCCCCAAAAGCGACATCCAGGGCTATCTTACCAACGGGATATGCAGATTTGCCAGGCACCACACCATGGAACACCGTATTCGACGGTCTGAGATCTTTGTCTGTTAAACCCATGCGGCGGAATGTCTCATAATACAGTATGTTAATACTGCTTCCTCCATCCATGAGTACCTTGGTGAATTTATAACCTCCCACCTGAGGGTCTACCACTAATGCTAGCTGGCCCGGATTATCAACCCGGGGCGGGTGATCCTCTCTGCTCCACACGATAGGCTGCTCCGACCAGCGCAAGTAACGTGGTAAGGCCGGTTCAACAGAATTCGCCGCTCGCTTGTGGAGTTTTCGGTCGCGTTTATCCAAACTAGTTGTGAAAACATGATTCAACTGTTTTGGCTGGCTCTAATAACCTGACTGCTGCTGCTGCTGCTGCTGGCAGTTCTGATTATTCTGGTGATTGTGACCGCCCTGATTGCGACCTGAACCGGAAGCTCCATCGTGATCCGGCCCGTGGAAACCGGATCCTGAACCGCCAGCTGATCCGTGATCATACTGGAAGGCGTTAGAGTTTTTGAACTCCTGCATGATATAACAATCTTTCCAAAGATGGCTAGCCGGTGACTCCTTCGTCCCGTGCTTTGGGCAAGGCTGATTCAACAAATAATTCAAATGGCTTGCGTTAGGATTGGGAGCCCCATTACGATTCACCGCTTTACCTCTGCGTCGCTTCCCCCTGTCTTGTGCATTAGTGTTGGCCACAAAATCCATGCTGCTATCCGCCTTGCGTTTGCCTCCATTTTCATGACCCGCCGGTTTGTACTGCTCCTGTTTGGAGTTGCTATTCTTCTTTCCCTTCCCTGCTTCATCATCATCAGGCTCGGGATCCTTGGTCCTGTCCGAATCGGCATACTTCACTAAAGCGGCCATGAGGGTTCCCATGTCATTATAGAACCGCTTCATGCGTCCCAACTTCAATTTTAGAGGCTCAAACCGGCAGTTGCCTTCTAGAGTTAAGATCGCAGAGTCAGCATTAATCCTGTCCGACGAGTGCAAAATTTCCGAAACGCGGCGCACCCAACGGGTCGTTGATTCTCCTTCCTCCTGGACACAAGCCACCAGGTCTACTATGGACTTGGGCTGCTTACATGTATCCTTAAAATTCTGTATAAACCGGGCCCTCAACTGGGCCCATGAGCTGATAGAATTGGGTGGTAGGCTCTTTAACCAAGTACGAGCCGTGCCCTCGAGCATCATGGTGACGTATTTTGCACATGCGGCCTCATCCACGTCCAGCATTTCCATGGCCATCTCATAACTCTCTACCCATGCTTCAGGGGGTAAATCAACGGTGTAATTTGGCACCTTGCGTGGACCCTTGAAATCTTTGGGTAGGCGCACATTACGTAAAGCTGGGATTGAGCAAGGCACTCCCAAAGCGGATGTGATTCCTGGTCCGGCAATGGTGGTAGAACGAACCGGTGTAAGTTGGCCCGCATTATCCTGTGCTGCTAACTCGGCCTCCCCTTTCGCCCGGGCCCGGTCCACCACATCCTGAGCATCGCCAACACCACCTGCCGGATCATTACCACGGGCCGCCTCACGGCCTCGCGCATTGCTTGATATGGCTGGTTCATCCACGCGCCTGCTATAGCTCCGGCTCGGATGGGGCGTAGAATGAATCCGATCACGGCTGTATGAGTATGCCTCCTGTTGAATCAGCGCAGTCCGGAGAAGCTCCTAAACCCGGTGCGTCTCTATCGCTTGCGGAGAATCCCCTTCGACTGGGATGGCCTCTAACCGTGCAGCGGCCGCAACAAGGTTGTCCATAGGATTTGAATAATGACCCGGGGGCATCTGGACCGGCGGAGGAACCACAATGTTTTGGTGAGGAGGTTCCATCAGGCGAGGTTGGACCATCGCCCCTGGTCCTGGTGCCTCAATCCGGTTTGTCTCCGGATACTGTGGCGGATTACTGGGTCCAGCTCCTGGAGTGTGAAAGAGATTTCGGGGGTCAAACCCTAACGGCAGGCGTGATCTGTGCTTCGGCTTCAAAACCTCCTGTGACGCATTCTGGTCAAGCATGAGTTTATAGGCCTGGGCGTCGAGAGCAGCCCGCTCTGCAGCCATCCTGTCCTTTTCTGCTGCCAGATCCGCTTTGGCTTGCACGATCTGCTCTCTCACCTTCGCAATTTCTGCATTATGGGCCTCCTGGTCCGCCGGATTGTCCTCTGCCATAAGCGCGGCTAATGCATCAAACAGATCAGATAGAACTTGAACTGGCGGGCGCACAAGGCCTCCTGCCCCTGCTGCCACTGCCGCTGCTGATCCGGAGAGCATTGCTGCGGTAGTCGAAGAATAGTTTGCCGCCTGAGTGCCGGCCATGAATATTCCAACCCGGTTGATCTGGCCTGGGGGGTCCGGAATACTGTCGCCATCGGAACAGCCCCTAACCTGATCGTCTTGCAACGGGTATAGCGATTCGGTCTCTTCGGTCGAGCATTCGTCGCCGGAATAGACGATGGTCTCGCTACCGTGTTCTGACTCGTCCTCACGCTCTCCTCCGTGGATGACTCCGACGAAGGCACGCTTCATGGCCGGTTTAACCTGGGTAGATCTCGCACGCTGAGCCGTCTCGACGAGGTTGGTGTAGATGTCCGGCTCAGGCCGAGGCTCACCGATCTTGCTGATGAAGACGTGTATGCCACCAAAGGGGACCCGGTACCTGTACTCGATCGAATCGGCCTCGGGATCCCATCCTGCGTCGTCGATGTAGATCCTGCCCCGACGACTCTTGGTCATCCGGCCCACAATGTAGCCTTCGAGTCCCTTAAGCTTGCCCTCCAAGATCGTCAAACCATCGTGCGATAGCCCCACGGTGGGCGCCAACTGTCGTGGATTTGTCACGGAAGATGTCCTAGCGAAAGGACTTAGTCGTGGAGCCATCGCTACGAGTTTACTTGAAGGGGTTAAAGCGGACACAAAGACACGAGGGGTTTATACTAGTTCGGCCCCTTCGATGAAGGTAAAAGCCTACGTCTAGTTGTGATGGAATTGATGTGGTCTCGATGGCTAGGGAGCAAACAAGCTTCGCCTAGGCTCGAGTCGTGGTTGTCTGTCTTGAACCGCCGCCGGGTCGTCCCCTTATATACACGGGTGACGCCCGTCTGTCCATAGAGTCCCAACTGGTTCATACTCATATCCCGATCGGTCTCTCTCTATTCCTAACTTACAACACAAGTTACACATCAGGTCGGTTTACGGCTACAGATTCTAAACCGACTATAAGCCTTGGGCCTTCATCTGCTTTATACCACTAATGAAGTTAACCCGGCCCAAGTAGGCCGGTTTACGCCTAGTAGTAATATCCCCAACACCATATCTGCTCAAATCACTTTGTGAAGGTCAGAAAATAACGATACTTGCCACGAGCATCAACACTCATTGGATCGCATACATCGGTATGTATTATTTCCAATAAGTCAGTAGCTTGTTCCATTGTTCCGGAGAATGGAGTTTTTAGTCATCTTGCCCAAAAGGCACGGTTCGCAGGCATCAAATGATTCATAACCAAGTGATTCCGAATATCCATCTTTATGGAGTTTCTTCATGCGCTTTTACACCGATATGACCCAAACGGCAGTGCCACAAATAAGTTGCACTATCATTATTAACTTTTCATCTTTTGGCATCAATATTATGAATATGTGTATCACTACGATCGAGATCCAACAAACTATGTTCATTGGGTGTATGACCATCGAAGGTCTTATTCATGTAAACAGAACAACAATTATTCTCTGACTTTAAATGAATAACTGTATTGCAATAAACATGACCAAATCATATTCATGCTCAACGCAAACACCAAATAACATATATTTAGGTTCAACACTAATCCCGAAAGTATAGGGAGTGTGCTATGATGATCATATCTATCTTGGAACCACTTCCAACACACATCGTCACATCACCCTCAACTAGTTTCTGTTTATTATGTAACTCCTGTTTCGAGTTACTAATCTTAGCAACCGAACAAGTATCAAATACTCAGGGGTTACTATAAACACTAGTAAGGTACACATCAATAACATGTATATCAAATATACCCTTGTTCACTTTGCCATCCTTCTTATCCACCAAATATTCAAGGCATTTCCGCTTCTAGTGACCATTTCCTTTGCAGTATAATCACTCAGTTTTAGGCTTTGGTCCAGCTTTGGGCTTCTTCGCGGGACTGACAACTTGCTTGTCATTCTACTTGAAGTTCCCTTTCTTTCCCTTTGCCCTTTTCTTGAAACCAGTGGTCTTGTCAATCATCAACACTTGATGCTCTTTCTTGATTTCTACCTTCGTTGATTTCAACATCACGAAGAGCTCGGAATCGTTTTCGTCATCCCTTGCATACTACAGTTCATCACAAAGTTCTACTAACTTGGTGATGGTTACTAGAGAATTCTGTCAATCACTATCTTATCTGGAAGATTAACTCCCACTTGATTCAAGCGATTGAAGTACTCAGACAATCTGAGCACATGCTCACTATTTGAGCGATTCTCCTCCATCTTTTAGCAATAGAACTTGTTGGAGACTTCATATCTCTCAACTCGGGTATTTGCTTGAAATATTAACTTCAATTCCTTGAACATCTCATATGGTCCATGATGTTCAAAACATCTTTGAAGTCCCGATTCTAAGCCGTTAAGCTTGGTGCACTAAACTATCAAGTAGTCATCATATTGAGCTAGCCAAACGTTCATAACGTCTACATCTGCTCCTGCAATAGGTCTGTCACCTAGCGGTGCATCAAGGACATAATTCTTCTATCCAGCAATGAGGATAAACCTCAGATCACGGACCAAGTCCGCATCATTGCTACTAACATTTTTCAACACAGTTTTCTCTAGGAACACATATAAAAACATAGGGAAGAAAAAACATAGGTAAGCAACAACGCGAGCTATTGATCTATAACACAATTTGCAAACTACTACCAGGACTAAGTTCATGATATATTCAAGTTCAATTAATCATATTACTTAAGAACTCCCACTTAGACAGACATCTCTCTAGTCATCTAAGTGATCACGTGATCCAAATCAACTAAACCATGTCTGATCATCACGTGAGATGGAGTAGTTTCAACGGTGAACATCAATATGTTGATCATATCTACTATATGATTCACGCTCGACCTTTCGGTTTCCGTGTTCCGAGGCCATATCTGTATATGCTAGGCTCGTCAAGTATGACCTGAGTATTCCGCATGTGCAACTGTTTTGCACCCGTTGTATTTGAACGTAGAGCCTATCACACCCGATCATCACGTGGTGTCTCAGCACGAAGAACTTTCGCAATGGTGCATACTCAGGGAGAACACTTCTTGATTATTAAGTGAGAGATCATCTTAAAATTCTACCGTCGATCAAAGCAAGATAAGATGCATAAAGGATAAACATCACATGCAATCAATATAAGTGATATGATATGGCCATCATCATCTTGTGCTTGTGATCTCCATCTTCGAAGCACCATCGTGATCACCATCGTCACCGGCGCGACACCTTGATCTCCATCGTAGCATCGTTGTCGTTACGCCATCTATTGCTTCTACGACTATTGCTACCGCTTAGTGATAAAGTAAAGCAAATACAGGGCGTTTGCATTTCATACAATAAAGCGACAACCATATGGCTCCTGCCAGTTGCCGATAACTTCGGTTTCAAAACATGATCATCTCATACAATAAAATATAGCATCACGTCTTGACCATATCACATCACAACATGCCCTACAAAAACAAGTTAGACGTCCTCTACTTTGTTGTTGCAATTTTTACGTGGCTGCTACGGGCTTAGCAAGAATCGTTCTTACCTACGCATCAAAACCACAACGATAGTTTGTCAAGTTGGTGCTGTTTTCACCTTCGCAAGGACCGGGCGTAGCCACACTCGGTTCAACCAAAGTGAGAGAGACAGACACCCGTCGGTCACCTTTAAGCAACGAGTGCTCGTAGCGGTGAAACCAGTCTCGCGTAAGCGTACGCGTAATGTCGGTCCGGGCCGCTTCATCTCACAATGCCGCTGAACCAAAGTATGACATGCTGGTAAGCAGTATGACTTATATCGCCCACAACTCACTTGTGTTCTACTCGTGCATATAACATCAACGCATAAAACCTGGCTCGGATACCACTGTTGGGGAATGTAGTAATTTCAAAAAAATTCCTACGTACACGCAAGATCATGGTGATGGCATAGCAACGAGAGGGGAGAGTGTTGTCCACGTACCCTCGTAGACCGTAAGCGGAAGCGTTAGCACAACGCGGTTGATGTAGTCGTACGTCTTCACGATCCGACCGATCCAAGCACCGAACGTACGGCACCTCTGAGTTCAGCACACGTTCAGCTCGATGACGATCCTCGGGCTCCGATCCAACAAAGCTTCGGGGATGAGTTCCGTCAGCACGACGGCGTGGTGACGATGATGATGTTCTACCAGCACAGGGCTTCGCTTAAACTCCGCGACGATATGACCGAGGTGGAATATGGTGGAGGGGGGCACCGCACACGGCTAAGGAACGATCTGTAGATCAACTTGTGTGTCCATGGGGTGCCCCTGCCCCCGTATATTAAGGAGGGAGGGGGAGGCCGGCCGGCCCTTGTTAGGCGCGCCAGGAGGAGGAGTCCTCCTCCTAGTAGGAGTAGGACTCCTCCTTTCCTACTCCTACTAGGAGGGGAAGGAAGGGGGAGAGGAGGGGGAGGAAAGAGGGGGGCACCGCCCCCCCTCCTAGTCCAATTCGGACCAGAGGGAGAGGGGGCACGCGGCCCTTCCTGGCCGCCCCTCTCTCTTCCCACCAAGGACCATGTGGCCCATTAACTCTCCGGGGGGGTCCGGTAACCCTCCGGCACTCCGGTTTTCTCCAAAATCACCCGGAACACTTCCGGTGTCCGAATATAGTCATCCAATATATCAATATTTATGTCTCGACCATTTCGAGACTCCTCGTCATGTCCGTGATCACATCCGGGACTCCGAACAAACTTCGGTACATCAAAACTTATAAACTCATAATAAAACTGTCATTGTAACGTTAAGCGTGCGGACGCTACGGGTTCGAGAACTATGTAGACATGACCTAGAACCATTCTCGGTCAATAACCAATAGCGGGACCTGGATGCCCATACTGGTTCCTACATATTCTATGAAGATCTTTATCGGTCAAACCGCATAACAACATCCGTTGTTCCCTTTGTCATCGGTATGTTACTTGCCCGAGATTTGATCGTCGGTATCCAATAACCAGTTCAATCTCGTTACCGGTAAGTCTCTTTACTCGTTCCGTAATGCATCATCCCGTAACCAACTCATTTGGTCACATTGCTTGCAATGCTTATAATGATGTGCATTACTGAGAGGGCCCAGAGATACCTCTTCGACAATCGGAGTGACAAAACCTAATCTCGAAATACGCCAACTCAACATGTACCTTTGGAGACACCTATAGTACTCCTTTATAATCACCAAGTTACGTTGTGACATTTGGTAGTACCCAAAGTGTTCCTCCGGTAAACGGGAGTTGCATATTTCTCATAGTTACAGGAACATGTATAAGTCATGAAGAAAGCAATAGCAGCATACTAAACGATCAAGTGCTAGGCTAACAAAATGGGTCATGTCAATCACATCATTCTTCTAATGATGTGATCCCATTAATCAAATGACAACACATGTCTATGGTTAGGAAACATAACCATCTTTGATTAATGAGCTAGTCAAGTAGAGGCATACTAGTGACTATAGGTTTGTCTATGTATTCACACATGTATCATGTTTCCGGTTAATACAATTCTAGCATGAATAATAAACATTTATCATGAAATAAGGAAATAAATAATAACTTTATTATTGCCTCTAGGGCATATTTCCTTCACTGCGGTGCATAGCAGGAGCTGTGGAGGGTCTCTACGGTCTGCTGGCATCACCAGGAGCACGGTGATGCGCGCGGTTGCGAGCTGCGGTGGCTAGCGCGACGGCAGCGAGGTGCTATGGCCATCAAGGGAGCGGCGGCTACGGCAAGAAAATGAGCACAGCGTTAGGGGGAAGATGTGCAGGAGCTCACGATGATCTCGATGGCGTCGTCGACGAGCTCGGGGATGCACTGGAGTTGGCGGGGCAGCGAAGATGAAGACGACGGTGATGGAAGCTCTCCAGGGCTTCCCACGTCACGTGGCTCAACACAGAGGTAGCAGGCGACAGCGCGGAGCTTGCAGACATAGAGAGAGGGCGAGGGGGAGACGATAGCTACGACGATGATGAGCTGCGGCGACGGCTGCGCTCGGCCACAGTGAGAGGGGGAGACCAGGGGAGGAGGGAGAGTGAGAGAGGTCTGGGGCGGCATGTGGCATCGTCGAGGACGTCCATGCATAGAGGGGGAGGACAGGCAGGCATCTGTGTGGACGGACGCGTGCGCCCGTGCGGCGACCATGCGCCCCTGTCCTCCTGGCGGGAAGAGGGGGACGACTAGCACAACCAGCTAGCTGGGCTGGCCTGCTGGGCCGCACAGTGCCAGGCCTCCAGGTGACACTACAAAAAAATTACACTTCTGTGATGATACATGTTTGTCATAGTAGGTCATGTTTTTTGTCATGCATGTACATCCATGACGATTTTATGACAGAATCAAGATAGTCATACCTGTGCTGTCGTAGAAGTGTTCCATGACATTACCAAAAATATCATCACGGAAGTGTCCACTTCCATGACGATAAATCGCGCGTCACAGAAGTGCTTTCATCAAGGGTGACCGACATGTGGCATCCACCGTAACGGCACACCGTTAAGCTATCGGGTCGGGTTTTGGATCCGATAACCCGTTAACAGCCCCGACCAATGGGGATTTTCCACGTGTAAAATCATCATTGGCTGGAGGAGACACGTGTCAGGTCCGCGCTGGCACATGTGTCACTCATCCAATGGGCAAGACACGCCTATGATATGTTGACACGTGGACCGGCCCATCAAGTTTAAATGGGCCAGCCCAACTAAAGGCCCACAAGATTTTGCGGACCATAATGGGCCGGCCTAGCTAAAGGCCCACAAGATTTTGCAGACCATAATGGGCTGGCCCAACTAAAGGCCCATAAGATTTTGCAGGCCATAATGGTCCGGCCCAGGTAAAGGCCCACAAGATTTTTGTGTGCCATAATGGGCCGGCCCAGGTATAGGCCCACAAGATTCTTGCGAATCATAATGGGCTGGCCCAGCTAAAGGCCCACGAGATTTCGCCGACATTAATGGGCCAGCCCAGCTGTCGGCCCACAAGATTTTGAGGACCCTAGTAGGCCAGCCCATTAACTAGCTGCCATGTTTTGGGCCAAATGCCGACCCATATTTGATCCGGTCCATTAATGGCCTACCACGTTCCGGGCCTAATAGTGGCCCATATGAGATCCGGCCCGTTAAAAGCCTACCACGTTCTGGGCCAAATTATGGCCCGGATCAGATCCGGCCCTTCAAGAGGCTATGGGCTCAATTATGGCCCATATCAGATTCGGCCCGTCAACTGGACACTATGCTTTTGGGCCCACTTGCTAAAGGCCCACTTAGTAATTCAGCCTGATATTAGTTTTGGCCTCTTAAGGGCCCGTTTAACATTTCGGCCCTATATTAATTTCGGCCTATTAAATGCCCGTCATATAGTTGGGCCTAACTATGGCCCGGTTTGCATCCGGCCTGCTCGCAGCCGATATCTGATTGGGCCAAACAAGGACCGAGACAATTTTGGCCTGTTAAAAGCCCGTGATTTGATTCGTACAATCATGGGACGGGGTTCATTTCGGGTTGCTGCCGGCCCGTTAGCTGTTCGGCACGTTTCAGGCCCAACCTACATCGTGATTGCATGACGGTCCGATTATGTACCATAATTTTACGGTTTGGCCGGTTTACTGCGAAGACGTGATATATATACAGTAAAATAACTGCAGCATCGTGAATAAGAAAAAACCCAGACTACACAATAAAGAAATTACAGCATATTACATCCACTGGGCATCAAAGTTCGCCACTATGATAATAAAGCACAAGCAGACAACAGATTACATACACTTGGCATCAAAGATCGCCGCCAGTGCAAATAAACACGCCGAAAAAATAGTATACAAAACCGACAGCACTTCAATAGAGTTCAAGAAAGGTTAACCCTGCTGGGGAGCTGCAGTGCAAGCAGCTGAGCAAGATGATGAGACTGTGCTTGTTCAACACTTAAATCTTCCTCACTCTGAAAGATAAACAAGCAGAGAGATGACAGGTTTTGCTCATAAAAGTATCAGTGCTGACAATTCAACACATTTCTTACTGACGAATAAAGTGACACAGTTTAAAATTGCATTAACACAATATGGTATTGTTTAGGTCAAGACATGGCAGGAAATGACATTGTGAACGAGTTGGCGGCTTCACAACACCACTGGATTACAGATCAAGAACTCATAAGTATCAATGGTTAGTGTGCTGTCAATTTATCCCATTCAGATTGGCAAATAAAGAGACGGTTTAAATAATATTCCCTCCATACGGAATTACTTTTCATCAAAATGGATGTGTCTAGAACTAAAATACATCTAGATACATCCATTTCGATGACAAGTATTTTCGGACGGAGGGAGTAGTAGAATTATATGACACTGTTCATAGTCAAGACATTACAGAATATGACATTGTGCTGTAGTGGGTAGGTTCGCCACACCACTGGATTACGAATGAAGAATAGAAGCATACATGCAGTGCAAAAGAAGATCACTTGCTCTATATAGTTTAATTTACATGGTATGAAGAAGGAACTTGGTTGTACAACTGAAAATTTTAATTGAGAAAGGACAAACTTTTGTTTATGAACTACATAATAAACTTTAAACATGCAATTTGATGCAAACACCAAAAATAAACAGTTGTTGCAGTCATGCCTAACCAAATATATACAACAAAGTTTGAAGGCTTGAGATGGACAAACTTACATTATTGGTCAAGACAGGCTCTATAAAGGCCTTGTCCATGCTTATGGGGGGGGGGAATTCAAGAAGTTTACCACGGAATCTTCTTCATAAGCATTGTCTTTATTCTACATTTTGTTAAGAGTAAATATAGATGTGATAATATACAAAAAAATAGAGAATATTTAAGATAAGATGAAGAGTGATGCTACATAACCAAGTAGCTATAAATGTAAGTGCAATGATACAGGCAAAAGGTACAGCCAAGAGCAATGCACAACTAAACTTCTTGAGTACCAACCTTATGGTAAGAGTAAATATAGATCTGATGTGTAGAAAATGGAGGGCAAAGGAAAATAAGCTGCAGAGTGATGGTACATGAACAACTACCTGTCATTATAAGTACACTGATAAAGGACAGCATGTACTTACAAGAACAATGCAGATCTAAAAAAATATTGGCATTGGATATATTCTACACTAATGTAACCATTCATACAGATCAGATAATTTGGAGCGAACAATTGATAAGCAAGCTATCATGCATACTGCTGTCACATAATGAACCAGGTATGTATGCAAGTACAGTGATACAGGACAACATGTACTAACAAGAGCAAAGCAGCGGGCAGCATATTTGCGATATCCTGTCGTTCTTTTCAAACCAGAATTCTTCTTCGAGCAGATTTCCTACAGAAAAGATCCATAAGGCACATGCGAAAAAGTAGAAGTTCAAATTGTCATGTGATTTCATACACAATACCTCATCCTCGGAACGAGACCAGTGCATAACAAGGTTTTTCCATTCAATGTCTTCTAAATTTAGCACAAGAGACTTCACCAGAAATTCGTTTATAGACTTGCCATCAAAGTGTGATTTCCTTAGGTAACACTGATACTGCTGCCATGAATCTTGAAAAGCACAAGCAAGCTTTGCTCGTCATGACTATCCAGATTGACCCTCGCCTAGTTACAACAATGTAATGTAAATCATTGATGTGTTCAATCAGCAGAAAACAAGAAAATAATAACCATGAATAATAGCACTTACACGTAAGTTGGACAGGAAGATGTGAAAATGGTGTTTGTCTTCACAATAATCTTCCCATGATGGGAATATATGCATGTAGTCCCTAACAACATTGAAAGCATTCTCCTTTAAACTGGAAATAAATGGAATGGGGTTCCAATCTGCAGGAATTGGCTGTCTCTGTAGTTGGGATAGGTCTTTGGCCGGTGGACTTGCTGTACTTTTTGCTGGAGTGTGATTTTTCTGTGGTACAACTGGTGCTATGGCAAATGAAATCGGTATACCTTTTGCTGGAGTGCAGGTCCTGTGTGGTGGGTCTAGTGGAGTGGCCAGTGAAGTATGGGTACAGTCTGCTGGAGTCGGTCCTACGTTTTGTGTCAATGGTTGTATAGCCAATATAAGTGGGGTGTTGTCTGATTTCTCCGGCACCACCACATTTTTCAAGGACTTTGCTGGTGCTCCTTCAGGTTCGGCAATCATCCTCTTCCTTTTTGATGTCAGATGCACACGAACAACATTTGAGTGGAAAAACATGGTATGATGACAGATGGAATATGTATTGACAATGGATGGGCATGGCATCTCGACATATATGATGAGTAAACTAAGCAGATGGCGGTGCAACAAAGTAGAAGAAATGCAAGACAACATATGCAAGATACCCGCAATTAGAGTAAAATCAGCAAAGTGGAACTTGCTGGAATATATGTGCTAGTATTGCCGGTATGGCTAGAAAGGCTTCGGATACCATCTCTCTTCAATGAAGGTGCGGTACTGTTAATATCAGTGTAACTCTCAAAGCCGACACAGCTTCGCGCATTTCCTGGCTATTCTTATAGGATTCCAGTGGGCAGGCCACTACAAATCCTATTCCTATGTTCACAAGATCCTACGAATCAAAGAGGCTCAAAGTGTCCATCACAACCGACCATATAGACCTCTACACTGCAAATGTCCCTACTCATCTTCAGTACAAGGAATATACTGTACTACTAGCATACTCCCTCCATTCCAATAGATAAGTCTTGGTAGAGATTTCCACTATGGATCACATACAAATGTATCCAGATACATTTTGGAGTGTAGGTTCACTCATTTTGCTCCATATGCAGTCCATGGTGGAATCTATACAAAGACTTGTATTTAGGAACGGAGAGAGTACATATTAAAGAAGAACGGAAGAGGAACATGGTAAAGAAGAGCAAGCAGATTTTGGATAATAAAATGTTGGTTGCGCAGTTCCCACACATTATGAACCAGAGCGCATTAAGAATGAAACTCCCAGCTGTCTGTCGACCATTTTAGGCGGTTGGATGAAGATCCTACGTCTCCTAACCCTTCTTCTTCCTCGTCTCTGATTCTTCCCATACAGAACACCGCACGGGCCGCCGGCTGGACCACCGGCCCCCACCGCCTATGTTCCTCCACCACCCCCACCCCCACCCGCGCCCCAACCCCCACCCGCATCGATTTTTCTTCGTTCGGCGAGGCCCCAAAACCACCCGAGCCCCTTGGATCGCATCGACGAACTCCCGTGAGCTCTGAAAAATTGACTGACCCAATTTTGAAATTTAGTCTACTGTGATTTAACTAGTGTGGAATATAAAAGGCGAAAACCATAAGCATTGGGAGTATAGTGTTGAGCGTGCCATGGCGGATCTGAAGATGCAAACCGGACAAAGGAAACTTCGCAACCAAGACAAGAAATCAGAGTAAAGCAGTGGCGATCTATTTTCTTGCTGCGATAAATAAGTTGAGCAGATACGAAAAGTACCGCCTCTGGTGCGGCGCCGTATATGCATCTGCTGAGAATTTGACGGTGCTGCGGTAGCGATGGCCGTTGGCGGCGTGGAAGCAAATCTAGGAGGGTAGACGGTGGCGGGGGGGGCGCGATGGACGAGACGGTCGTAGGAGAGGCGCCGGCAAGGTGGACGACGGAGGGGATGAAGCGAGAGGACGGGATGCAAGGATCCCGATCCGAAGGCATGGACGAGAGAGGTCGATCTCTTGTAATGGACGGCGGCGGCGGGGTATCAGCTCCGGCATGGTGGAGGAGGATGGCGGCGGACGGAGGAGGGTGGGGTGGAGAGGGTGTTTTGGCGCCCACGGAGTACGAATGGGGAAAGGGGAGGTAGAGAGGAAGGGGGGAACAATGTATTCAGGGCGCGCTTGTCTCAAATGCGAGGAAATTGACAAACTTAGCCCCCGTTTCAAATTTCTACTACATCACAGCAACATTAGTCGGTTGGGGATAGGACGGTAATCTCGCATACACCGAATATTTGCCGGCGAGAGATTGTTTTGGAGCCCACCGTGTATGAATATGAATCGGGAAGGGAGTCGATTTCGGCCGAGGGCACACTATGTTTTGGCGCCCATCGTGTATGAATCTGGGTGAGAGGCGGTTACATCACGTTTGGGTGAAATTACAAACCTACCCTTATCGAAACCTATAGAAATCCAGCAGATAGGCTTTGCATGGCAGGGATAGGCAGTAGTGATTTCCATCTCGTAGATTTTGGTTTCGGGCGGTTACTGCGACTTTCCCCGCTTCGTTCAAATTTTGCAGAGTGCACGTTTACCGTGCCAACTCAATTCGAATCCCATTTGTATTCTACTATTTTTTTTGGGCGGGATCCATTTTCAATTGGAATTACATTCTATATACATCATTATATATATATATATTTTCAAAGGCACAACAAAGAATTCACCTCCTTTATATGTATAATATGATTTACAAATACAACGATCTCGAAATCTTAAGGTTGAATTCGAAAAAATTGAACCAAATTATGTTCTACTAAAATGTATGGATCAGTAATATCTACATATTAAATAACATAGATGTGCGTGAATTCATATGAGTATGCATGTTTGATAGATCAATTTTGGTTCGAGTATGGATTACATGTATCATCATCTCGAATTCAAATATTTGAATCCCTTTTTTCTATACTCCTTTCACGCCCATCTCTCTCACATGCATGCTCCTTCAGGTAGCTATCACTCTCTTTTCTCCATCTCACCCACACGCTCACTTCATGTTTCTCCTATCCTCGCAAACATGGTCTCTCAACGTCTCCCGTGAGAAGTGTCACACTCTCCCTATCATTATACATTACATGGTTTTCATTATCTCTCACGTCTCTATTGTTCTCTAGTATCACTCGGTACCTAAGCTTTCTTTTTCACCGCCACACACACAGTCTCCACTCGTCTTTCACTTTGTCTTTATCTCTATGGCATTCTCTCACACACCTTATATGTCTCTACATATGACTCATACCACTAAAATTACTCTGTCTCTCTCCTGTAGACACAACATTTGTTGCGGTCTCCTTTTCGTCTCCATCCCAGACTGACATTATTCATTTGTTTACCGATCAGACAACCCCGACTACCGTCTCCTCTCTCTCTCACACAGACACACACATAGAACTCCTCCTTCCACTCCCCTTCCCGACTACCGTCTCTCTCTCACACACACAAAACTCTCGCTTTCGCACCCCGACTCGTATTTCTCTCACAAACATTTATCGACTATCTAAACTCTAGATAGGTTTATACACCCGCACACTCGTGCTTCCACCATCGCATACATGTCTCTCTCCCGCTCCTTGTATCTATGTAGCTTTTTCTTCCCTTCTTGAGACACGCCCTCTCGATCGTTCACATACACACTATCACCTCATTTTAAGCCGATACCTATCGCACAAACACTACTTGTGTCTTTGTCACACATGCACTCCGTCCTCCTCCACTCCCCCTCTCTCTCACACACACATCGGCTTTTTGCAACAACTAGCAAGATGCCCATGCATTGCACGGAACATCAAGATGCATTTGTATGAGTAGTTTATCTTGTGGGGGAAAAGGATGAACGAGGGAAGGCCTTATTTGCAAATGTGGAGAGGGGTGTGGGTATCTTTTTGCAAAATTGCCATAGTTTCCTTCCTAGCCGTCAGATATATATCGGACGGCCTATATTGCAGGATGGCAGGCACATGATCATCACCGACAATGCTTTTTATAAGAGTAGGGATGAAAATAGAGTTGGTGTTGATGGTGGGCCTCCCATCCTGCAATGTAGGTCGTCAAATTTATATCTGACGGATAGGAAGGAAAATATGGCAATTTACCCGCACTCTTCACCACATTTTCAGATAAGACCTTCCCTCGTTCATCCTTTTCTCCCACAAGATCTTGATGTTCCGTGCAACGCACGGGCATCTTGCTAGTAAGAGTTGAAATTAGACATATACCACTTCTCAAATCTTGAAACCAACAACACTCCTCCCTTATCTCATCAAAACCGCTAAAGGAATATATTTTGAGTGAAACATAACATATTTTTAGTGATATACGTATTTCAAAACTAGACTTTTTTTTCTATCAAATCAGTGAATATGTATTAATCTACTTTGATCGTGTGGCAACGCATTGGCACATTGCTAGTAGTTATTATAATTTTTTGGACACCAGACAAACGGTGGAGTACATATACAAAGAGAAGAGGCGCACGCACGCAGTCGGCCTCTCGCTATCTCGCACACATGAGTGTTACGTAAAGGCGACGTTAACAAATAAACCCCAAAACGCTAGGTGCACGATTGCTGCATTCGCGGGTACCGGGTACGTGGTGGAGCACCTTAGTAGGAGTTGATGGTCGGGACCACAGGTGAACGACTTGGAGTGCGGTGGCTTGCCAGTTGCCACATATCGAGTAGCCACGTTTAAAATATCATTTTTTAGTGGGGTTAAGAGTTCCGATTTTCAATGGCACGTTATATGTAGTAAGTAGTTTTTAGAACGATTGGTATGGAGCGAAAATTGAATTCATAGTACTACGTACCTCCTTGGCGTATGGTTGTATGGGTTTATGTTGCGAGATGTTGAACCTGGTAGTTCTAGGGCAATACTATGGTTTAGATTTAGATGCTGGTTTTCAGTAATCGGAAGCGGAAACCCTTCTTTGATTAAAGAAAACTACTACCTCCATTCTGGTTTACTAGTCCCCATCATACTTTGGGTCAAAGTTTGTCCACGAATTTTACTTGTAAAATGTGAAAGGAAAACAAGATTTTGTTATACCCAAACAAAAAAGGACTGGAGTGATTGCTCTGACACGGACGCGCCCTCTCATAGCGTAGGCATTGAACCGGCGCGCCAGCCAAGCGGGTCGCACTCGCTGTATGCCCGGCTGAGCATGCATCCTCGCCGCGTGCAACCCGCTTAAGACTGCCCCTCCTGCCTTCATTGAATCCACGCGTGTGCCGGCAACACGTCCTTCCGCGAGCCGACAGGCATTTTAGAACAGAAAAAATGACTAAAATATAATTAATTTATGCATGGTCTTGACTTGTTGTGCTTGCACTGGTAGGAGGAACTAGTAGAGGTTTTTCTTTATTTATAACTCTCCTCACATTTTTTTGGCTTTGAAGTGAATCATGGTTGTGGAAATTATATATGAATGTGCAGATATCTGTGAACATGAGTTTGATGTGGAAGTTGAACTTGTAATGTCGGGCTTGCGCGTGAACTATACCATGTCCAATGCTTCGTCTGTTACTGTTTGGAAAGTAATTGCTGTTATTACATGACCCAAAAAAAACATTTTGTGCCACATCAATAGATGCACAGACATCACAACAGGCATGCTGACTGGATAAACATTTGAACCTAGCTATTATGAAGGAAATTTTGTATTGACAACAGTTTTAGATAGCAGGAGACGCCTAGCCTGCTTTGCCTCTGCTAGCTTATTTCTGGCTTCTTCCATCTCTTCTTTGACTTGGGTGAAGAGAGCGCCTGATTGCTCTTTTCGCTTCTTCAGGAACTCAGCTACATTCTCAAGGGCTGATGCACGCTTTATTTTAGCCTCTACTAATGCCACGAGGACACGAACGGCTGACGACTCCACATGGCTTGTGTGTAATCCAGCATCATCTGGGAATTTGCACCTTGTGTCTAATCCAGCATCATTAGGGAACTGGCACCTTGTGTGTAATCCAGCCTCATTTTGGAAACATGATCTCGAGGTTGACCATACTTCCCTCCTCGCAGGAACTGCATCCTGACATGAAGTTACTTCTTTTTCAGATCAATATTCAGAGAAACCTAGATCCATTTAGTAGAAGCTAAATAAACAGAACTCGGAGAAGTGAATTCAAAAGGAAAAGAAATATAAAAACAGACTACAAGGTGAGAACACCCACTTCCCACATCAAGCTAAAAACGAAAGCATTAGGACGATTAAGACTCTTCTTATTACACATCGAAGAACACAACGCTTAAGAGAAATAGAAACTACAACATATACACATCGAAGAACACGAGGCTAAACGAAAGTAATTGAAAGGGTGTTACTTACCAAAGCTCGTTTTATAGGTTCAGTGCAGCTCCTCTTTAACATGCCACGCTCCTTGAAGATGTCCCGAATATCCCGTGTTTGGTCTTCATTGCTCCTCTGCATGTTCACACTCGTGGTTTTAAAATCTCAACATGGCAAGAAAAATACTAGTAGTAATACTCGCACATCTTGTGGGCAACATTAAAGCACTCGTCTGCCATGTTAGAGTATCTCCAACAAAATTGCAACATGCAGCGGTTTAAAAAAGTGTTTACAGTGCTGAGATCGAGAAGTAGATACTAGAGAGTAGAGGATAGTTCTCAGCATAGATAGATAAAAAAAGATAATTCAACTACTCCTCGTCGTCTGACTCCTCCTCGGTGATGGCCTCCTCCGACGTCTAACTGTAGGCGTGAAGATACTGATCGTCATCGGATTCCCAGGGCGATGCTGCTCCTAGCCTCATGTTCAATTGAGCATCCGCTTTTCGCCTACGCTTGTCCTCGCGATAGGAGGCTCGCTCCGCCCTCCTCTTATCCCTCTCTGCCCTTCTTTGCGCGTAGAACTCGCGCTCGTTGATGATGTCCTGCGGGAAGTGTTGGCGCCATAGCGCCATGGCTTCCTCGTCCATCTCAGCGATGTAGAGATGGTGCTCCCGCCTCCGGTTGTCGCGAGATCCTCGTCGGTGCTAAGCCACAGCAGAGGCGCGAGCTCCTGTGCCCGCTCCCGTGTCGGCACGTTGGAGAAGTTCAATGTTCTATGAGGCCGCCGGAGGCACCACGCCGCCGCGTCGTACGCGCGGGCGGCCTCGTTGGCGGTGTCAAAATTGCCGAGGCCGAGGCGCATCCCGCGGAACCGGATCTCGGCGGAGAAGCCGCCGGAGGGGTGCGCGTGGACCCCGTGGTATCCCAAAGTTTCCCGGCGATGCGGCGGCATGGTGGCGCAGCGGCGGTGAGGCAAAAAAGAGCAAGGAGAGAGCAGTGGCGAGGTACAGAGCGGTGGCAAGGCACAGAGTGGTGGTAGGGCGTTGGATTTTATAAAGCGCGCCGGACGCCGCACGCCAAAACTAGCGCACGCCCGGCCGCTTTTTCCTGCACGCGCGATCCTTTCCCGACGTCTCTGCTATCTCTACTCTCTTCTCTACGGTTATATTTATTTTTATATTTTATATTTAATATTTATCTCTACTTCCTTTACTGTCTACTTTTTTTTCTCTATACTTTTTTTCTTACAATATAGGCCGTCTGATTTATATCTGACATATAGGAAGGAAACAAATGGGAATTTTGCAAAAAGATACCCATACCCCTCTCCAGATTTGCAAATAAGACCTTCCTTCGTTCATCCTTTTCTCCCACAAGATAAACTACTCATAAAAATGCATCTTCATGCGTGCAACGCATGGGCATCTTGCTAGTTCTAAAAACCTTTCCATCATTTGCCACACTACTGGTTGCAGATGAAAAACCTACCCGAGCACAGCGCGATACAGGAGAGACGCACAATTACAAGCTGATATTCTGTTGGACAATGGACCCTATAACCAATTACTTTTACGGGAAAAATAGCACCCAGGAAAACTAAAGGGTAGGTATGAACAAAATTGGAATTGCACATGTACTGCTAAGTGATTCAATACACACATTACCAATCGAGGAGGAGTACGATGGTTGTGGTGGCCTCTGTGAGTCATGGTCAGCAACGGGAGTCAATTCATTGTCCACGACAGTGGTACTTCTACGCTTGGCGTCGGCTTCCGAGAAGCAGATCCGAGACCGTGGAAGACGATGCCGGGGAAGAGGCTCCGTGTACGATGATGACAGTGGACAGGCTAGAGTGCGGCGTACGAGGTCATCGATGAATTAGATGCGCTGCGGTGGACGAGTGTGCCGATGTAAAGGGGAGGAGCACGAAGGCTGTGGTGCCGTGGAGAAGTCTATTTTGCGGTGGGGATACAAAATTGGGAGTATTTAGGTGTACTACTCTGGGTGCCGGGGTGGGGTTGGCTGGGTAGGGTGAACCTGAAGTTACGAAAATAGCCCCCTACCAAGCGTCATCCGTAGGCCTGTTCCGAAGGCTATGATGGTAACTTCCCACTGCTCGAATCAGGGTCGCGGGAGATTTTCCCGCCGACCTCAAAATTTTGTGACACTGGACTCCCCGTGTGGCGTGTTGAGTGATTCGGCTAAGCAACTAGCAAGTAGTAGTAGTAAACTCTGCATATTAGGTTTGACCGAAGTTAAACTTCCTAAAGTTTGACCATGTTTATATAAAAGTATAAACATTTACCATAACAAATATGTATGATGTGAAAGTACATTCAATAATGAATCTAATAGTATTTATTTGTTATTGTAGATGTTAATATTTTTTGTTATAAGCTTTCTGAGAGTTTACAAAACTTGACTTTGACCAATGCTAATACGTGGACTTAAATAAAAACGGAGGGAGTACACATTTGTTTTCTTAGTTTGTAGTGAACTAATCATTTGCTGAAATTGTGAAATAAATATATTAGGCTATTGACTTCGAATGTAATGGTCTATACAATTCAATAGTTACAATCATTGTCGAATGCCAAGATGTATACAAGGTCTATAGTACTTCACAACCTGCTCAAACTCACATAATCCCAGTCAAATGAGAATCTAAATGCATTTCATAGTTATTACTTTGTAGGATGCAACAAAAACAACCAAAACTCTACATTAGCCATTATAGAAGCAACATTTTGACATATCCCAATGTGTGAATGAAACGTGCAGAGAGAGCTTTTGAAGATGGAGCAGATAGGGCAGGAAAGATTGTATTTATGTGGACGAGAGAGTAGGAGACAAACCTAACGAGACACACACACACAGAGAGAGAGAGAGAGAGAGAGAGAGAGAAAGAGAAAGAGAGAGGAAGAAGTTAGGTCTGTGAGAAAGATGGAGACATGTAATATACGTGAGATGCGTGTGCATCCGGACTCTGTATACATGGAAGGAGAAGAGACAACACGTTTGATGAGAGAGCTGGAAAAACATGGACGAGAGGGGAAGGATCTCATGGGTTGAGGGATTGACAATTTTGTGCGGGGGAGAGAGGGATTGGTAATTTTGTGCAAGAGAGAGAGAGAGGGTGGGGGGAGGAGTTAGTCAGCCACCGTCACATCACCCTGCTTCCAATTGACCCCGCATTTTCTAGTGCGGTGTGGTCGCCGTCTTCAATCTGCTCGATGACCTGTTTGAAGATTGAGGTGTTGTGCATGTTGGGGTGCAAAGAAGCACAAGCGAGAGTGGTCGCTGTATAACCTTGGATGGGGATGAATTGTGTGCTCGGGGGAGTGTGTGTGTGTGTGTTGTGCTGCGTGTGTGTGTGTGTGTGTGTGCGCGCGCGCGTGCGTGTGTGTGTGTGTCAGATATTGAGAGAAAACAAACCTAAGGAGAGAAATGGGTATTCACGAAGAGATTGTGCGGGCCTTGAGGTGGGCAGGGGCCGAGTGAGGGTGTCAAAATGTGCGCGTTGATGCATGTGTTGCATGCGATCGTGCGAGGGACGGACGAATCGAGAGAGATGGTTGTTGTGTTACGGATGCTCCTCTCTCTCTCTGTCTCTCTCTCTCTCACACACACACACACAAGTAAACTAGAAGACCGTTCTCTCATGTATACACAATGTATCGGCATCTGTCTATGTCTCACTCATGCATGATCATTTGCACATTCACACCTCTCTATGTCTGTATCACACGCACACCGTCTCCACATTGCCCTTCCGCCACGACACACAAATGGACACATACACACGTTCTCTCTCAGTCACACACACAAAATAAGTATTAACAAAATAAGGGCGCACCTCAAACGTCCAAATCCAAATAAACACAAACTGGAGCTAAATTCAAATATATGGAAATATTGCAGCGTCAAGAACTTTCCCAGGAAAAAAAAGTTGAGTAATATTCGAGGATTGTTTTCACACACACAAAAAGGTTCGGTGGATCTCCTTCGAGCGCGACACGGTGACGCACCGTTCGATGGACCGCACGGCCGCGGTTCATGCGCTTGCACAGGATTCCGTATCGTGGCTGTGGTACTAACTTCAAAATTTTTAATAAAAGCGCTGCCTAAGTCTAATGTTTACGTGTACTAGTACGGTTTTCTTTTAAGTTTGACCAACCTTATATAAAACTAAAGTAAGCTCCCATACGTGCACTCATCAATATGCCGCCGCCGCCGTTGCACATGCCGGCGCCCGCCTGCTCCGGCCAACAATTTCTCGCCCGTCACCGCTGTGTCGCCGCCATCCCTGTGCCATGAAGCCAAAGGCTCGCCTGCTCACGTCGTTTGCAGTCCCTCCTCGCCATGCCGCCGTGTTGCCAAGCACGCGAGCAGCTGGTGGAGCCGCGTCTATGCACGCAGCGTACGAATAGGAGGAGAAGCGCGTGCTCCAGCACGCCGGCGAGGAGGAACTAGCGTGTCATTGTCATCTCCGCCCGCGTGGAGGAGCCGTGCATGGTGGCTGTCGCGGCGCAAGCTGGTCGCTCGCGCGTCGAGGCGGCAAATCGGGTGCGGACGCGGAATCTACCTTCGAGACCTTGAATGCCACGTGGATCCTGTAATCTGAACGAGCAATTTGGGTCAGTCGACTCATGTGAGCCGTTTGATGCAACATGGATGGCTAGAAGTGCTTCTTCCACCTCTTCTTTCGTCTTTTTCCTTTGCTTCGTCGAACTTCTTTCACAAATCGACTGACCCAAATTATACTACTAGTATGAACGTATTAAGTACAGTAGGAACACGAAGATACGAGCAGTAGTACCAACTACAAGAAGAACAGTAGTAAGACATAGTACTAGTACTACTCTACGTACTAAACAGTAGTAAGAACAGTAGCAACACACCCTTGAAAATAAACTAAGCAACTAGTCCGATTGACACTGCAGTAGAACCAGCATGAGCGACGGCACTGCAACCTACTCGGAGTCCGAGTCCATGTCCTCTACTTCGTCCTCGTCCCTCTTACTCTTCCTCTTCGTCGATGCTTCTTTGCTTGAACTGAACACTGGGCTCTGCTTCTTCATCCAACCCTTGTAGATATTTAAACAAAGGTAGGCATCCATTGCTGCGTATAGGATGTGATCTTCATCCAATGTCTTTGACTCCCATGCATGATGAAACTCGTGATGAGGTTTCTTCAGTTTAGCGTATGAAGGATCAATCATGGCTGCTGCCAGGGTCAGCATTGAAGGTTGAGAGGAGGACACCAGGCTTGCCTTCTGGAGATCGAAGGGCTGGCCTACAACGAGACCTATCCAACGCAGGACATCCCTTGTTATTAAAGCCTACAGTAACGAATTTCACTCTTTTGTCCTTGAGGAAGTTCTTTAAATCCTGGCACTCAACGTCGGCAAGGAATATGTGGTAGACCAAGCAAACATTATGTACGCAAACCTAGATCACGGCGGGCTTCTTCCTCTCTTCGTCCTTTAGATCCTTTTCTCGTCCCAGGACTGTGGTGTACTCAACATCTAGCCCAGCGACCCACTCCTCCGTTTAACTGTTGAACATGCGTAGGAAGCGAGCAAGCCATGCTTTCACCGTTGCGGATCCACATGTGTAGATGACGATGAACTGACCGCCGGTGATGGCTCTAACCTGGTACTCAGCGGCGACCATGGAGATTTGGGAGGCCATGGATTTTGGAGGAGGGTTAGGAGAACTTGAACTGTTGTACCCCGCAAAAACTGGGAGCGAACTAATGTGAAAGGAGGGGACGACTGGGAGCGAACTGTTGTGAGGTAGAAGACGGGGACGAGTAGGGCGTGCGAACGGCGTGGGGTTGTTGGCTTGCCCGGTGGATCAATGGCTGCAAGCCCCCAAAGAGTTCTTGAGAACTATGCGGGACCCACTAGATGTCATGTCTACTAGACCCATATCGTAGGCCTGACGGTATAGCTTCTGCCTGTTCGCACGCCATGCTGGTGCATGGATGTAACTTCACTTAATTCCGTCAACCGTCGCGCCTCCCACGACCTTCGCCTCCCTCGCGCGGTCGCGCCCTTTGAGACTTCGACCGACTATAAATGAGCAATTTGTTTTCCTACTCCGCATGCATGATACTCCCTCTGGTCCTTTTTACTCCCGTCAACCATTTTCAAAGTGTTTGACCAAATTTATACTTTTTTTAACACCACCTTATATTAATTAACGAGCCACCCCAGTACACTCATTCGCTACAATATTCACCACACAGGGTGGTACGTTATTTACAAGAATACCATCTAATCTATTGTCAAAGCTATACTTAGCGATTAAGTGTGCCACCTTATTGGCCGAATGGCTAATCTTTGACAATTGAAGATTGTTGATCAACTTCGAGATGCTCAACGCTTTTATCTTCAAGTCACGCATAGCAGACCTGTCATAGTCCCCCGATGCAAGAGATGCTACCACAAAAGCGCAATCGGTCTCTAAAATTACAGGATTATGAAGAGAAATACTTATGTAGAGACCGGCAATGCAAGCCCTAAGCTCAGCTTCCTCCATGCTTTGACAGGCATCAATGAAATCCCACGACCAAATTTATACTAAAAATATCAATACCTACAATACTGATTATAATGAGTATAAGAACTACGTTTTATAATGAGTGTAAAAATATTGATTTGACATTGTGAATGTTGATACTCCCTCCGTCTAGGTGAGTAAGTCATCTTAGGCTGTGCACTGTGACCAAGGAGGAGGGGAAAACAAGAGACATTAATGTTTAGTTGCTAATTAAATAGTATTGCATGCAATGAACTAACCACTACAAGTCATGTTTGATAGTCTCAGGTCATTAAAAGAATGCACACCCTCATCTCGTATTGGTTGATTCGTCAAGAAACAAGAAACGAGGTAGAACTTAATGCACCGCTCCTACCTGTTTTGGGATTATTTAGTTTTCGTAAGATGACTTACACACCTAGCTATTAGAGTACCACTACCTCCCTTCTAGTTTAAAGGGCTGGACTCAAAATTTCACCTACTCTTAGCAAGATAGTAGAGGCGGTGGAATAGTTTTTGAAGTCTGCAAAAGTACTCAACTAATGCTGTCGTTCTTCACAAAAAAATGTGTTTACCAATGCATGCATGAACACTAGTTACTCTAATCACCCTCTCTTCTTTAATTCTTTGCCACATCAGCATGTTTGCTATTCCCGTGTGCATGATACCAGCTAAGATACCACCATTATGGTCAGCCTTAATCATCACATGCAATAATTTAGTGCACCTTGAAATATGAACATGTGTGGGGCGTGTATGTTTTTAATGACTTGAGACTATACCTAGCCCGGCATGCAAGATGACTTATTATGCACCTTTCCCCATACTTGCAGGAAGCCCTTTCGTCTCCAAATCTTTTCCTCTCCATGTGTGGAAACAATATGCCTGCCAAACTCTCCTTCTCCCTCCGGCGGTCCCACCACTCCACCCCGTGTGAAAAAATCAGCATGCATGACTCTCCTCCCCCCCCACGCTCGTCCAATCCGTTGTGACTAGCAATATTTCCACCCCTTCGCTCCCCCGTAATTTACTCCAACAAATATGCCCACGTAGCTTTTACTTAACTTCAGGTGCATTGGGTCACTGACATATTGGCCCAGCAGGGTACTGGCCCACATGTCAGTGACGCAACTGGACCTGTAGTTAAGTCAGTGTAGCTCAGTCCATATCTTACGTAGGTGTGCCATTACTCGCTATAAATATTGCGCCTCCCACAACATCGCTATCTCCTCCCCCTCATGTTCACGTTCATCGCTATCTCCTCCCCCTCCCTCTCACGTCGACCACCATGGCATCGCCCCTCACAAGCCCTAGGAGCCCCTCACTGCACCGCGCGGACGGTCACGCGTCGCCGTTCCGTTCCTCGCCGCCACTAGTGGAGGAAGACGCGTCGGTGTTCCACTCCTCGCCGCTACGCGACGCGTCGCCATTCCGTTCGTCGCCGCCACTAGTCCAGGAGGACGCGTCGGTGTTCCGCTCCTCGCCACGACACCACGCGTCGCCATTCCGTTCCTTGCCACCACTAGTCGAGGAGGACACGTCGGCGTTCCGCTCCTCGCCGCGACACGTCGAGGTGGACGCGTCGGCATTCCCAATCTCGCCAGCACGCGCGTCAGAGGATGCGTCGGCTCCCCGCTACGAGGAGAACGCCGCACTGCCCACCGAGCCCCCCAGACTTGAGGAGCTTTGGAAAGAAATGGATGTCGCCTTGTGGGAGGCTTTGCCTCCAGCAGAGCGCGCCAAAATAGAGGCAGAGAAGAAGGCCGAGGAAGAGAAGCGCACCGCGCAACAAGCTGCCTGGGAGATCTATGTCGCGTCCGAGAGAGTCAGGCAATTGGCTCTTTGGCAGAAGGCTCGTGCGAGGGCCGTGAGGGTGGCGGAGGACGCCCGTGCCGATGCCCTGAGTGCAGTCGGGCCCAAGTGCCTCATCTACGCTTGGCGGCACGTGGACCGGGTGCACGCTTCCAGCCAGGAGGAGTACCTATTGGCGCCAGATCACCACACCGGTGAGATCGCGCTTGCCCGCCGACAAGCCGCCAATCAGCACCTCGCGAGTTGCAAGGCTGAGGAAGAGGTGTTGTGTCAGCGCGCTGGGAAATGGCCGTGCACCAGGGCTCTCGTGGCGCGCCGCAAGCGCTCCCGCGAGCGCCGTGGCTTTTAGGAGGAGTATAATTTTTTATTCGTAAGGCGATCTCATTAGTTTTGGGACGCAAATGACAAATCCCGAACGTTCAGGAATTTTTAGCATCCTTAATTAAGTATGTAAAAGCGAAAGTTGGAAACGTTGTGTATTATTACGCATTTTTCAAGTACGTTCATATAGCACAAATTTTACTATATACTATCGGACTACACGTCTCTCTCGATATATGCTTGCAGACTGTGCTACTCCCTCCATCCAGGTCAATAATTCATCTTTGGTTGTGCAAGGTGACCAAGAAGGAGGGAAGAGTTGTACACCTAGACGGAGGGAGTACTACTATTACTTATGTACATGCAAATGCACATTTTAACATAACGATGCGGTTTTTGTAAAAGTAGAAAAACAGCACTAGTCAAGCTTGTGAAACGATTCAATGCAAAAAAAATGCAAAAATGCTCGTTTGATTGTTTACTTTTAGCTTCCTTCTATGTGTTTATTTCTATGTCGTACTTTGTACGGAGTATCTCACTAGTTGTAAAGGCATGCAAATTCCCAAACCGCTTCCTACACCCTGTATCGAATTTTTTGCCTAACAAGTTGTGCCGTGCAATTGGAATTCCAACTTGAGTACTACTACTAGTAGGAGTACCAGGGTCCAGTTCTTTTAGGCTTCTAGATTAGTAATCCCGTAACTACTACCTCCGTCCTGGTTTATTGGTCCCCATTGTAATCTGTGTCAAATTTTGATCATAAATTTAACTAATGAAATGTTAGTGCATGTCACATGCACTACTCCATCCGTCTAGGTGAGTAAGTCATCTTAGGCTGAGCACCGTGACCAAGGAGGAGGAGAAAACGAGAAACGTTAATGTTTATTTGCTAATTAATAGTATTGCATGCAATGAACTAACCACTGCATGTCGTGTTTGATATCTCAAGTCATTAAAAGCATGCACACTCTTTATCTCTTATTGGTTGTTATGTCAAAAAACAAGAAACGAGGTAGAAATTAAGGCACCGCGCCTAAGTGTTTTGAGTAACATTTTATCAGTTAAATCTTTGGTCAGAATTTAGCACAAATTACAATGGTGAGGAATAAACCAGGATGAAGTAGTAATTTAGAAGCCCAACTAAATGAGTGAGGTGCCTTATTGTTACTCTCCACTGTGACTAGTCTTGTGGGAAAAGCTGGAGAAGCCGCCAAAAGAACTAGCCCTAGGAGTAGTAGCTAGGGATCGAGTGTGGGAGATGAACCGGAGAAAGTAAATGCAGAGAGATGAAATGCAAAAATGACGGAGGGATGTGATGGTTGCTTGTCTGTTTATTTTACCAGGCCACTTATTACTGGGAGTGGTTGGGTTTTGTGATATGACGGCTTTACTGCCGCGCCACGAGCGGGGTGAGAGGTGAGACTCCCGTGCAGCGCCGCCCTCTACAGTTGTACTACATCGGTCGTGGTTTATTAGTCCCCCATTGAATTTGACTGAAGATTTAACTGACAAAATTTTAGTGCATTGATCGGGGAGTTGTTTATTTTGACAAAGGATGTGGGGGTCATCTCATGTGTAACGGGTATCGATAGGTTTCTTTGGATATTATATCATCTCTAGAGCTCACAAACATCCGAGTGAAATAGATAAAAAGGTATCTTTTGCAAACAAAAGCGTTCAACTGTTCAACCTGCATCAAAAACTTGTGAATAAATAACACTTATTGTGCTTTGCAAGAAATGATCTTTAAGAATTAGTTTTTGAGTATCGATTGTTATACATGTTGGCTACAGATGAAATGGCACTTTCTTATAGTCAGTTGGCTATACTATTAAGTAATATTAACCATGCCCTTATACACCTAGAAGGAGGGATTATATCAGGATGAATTGGAAGGGGGCAGAGGAGATGTAAGAAATGGTACATCTTAAGTCTTTCACCAGTACTGTAGTAAAAAGAAGGAAGGACTATGGCGAAAGCCACTCAAGTTTAGCGACAAGCTTACAGAATCAAAAGCAGCAAAGACACGGGCCATAAGTGCCCACACACACACATTACATGTTTTCTAAGTGCACTTGATAATGCGTATGTGTAACGACCGGATTTCCGGGATATTAATTTCCCAGAAAATGGCCCTTGTGCTCACCAGCCCCAGGATTACTGGTAGCTGGCGACACACCAACTTGATACAGAAACTCCAAGCAAAAAAACATAATATGTAGTACAAGACCATTCTGGCCTATGAGTACAACACAAGGTTTCTAGTGGTTGATGGCGGAAGCGGTTTGTGGTTCATCAGCGTCTATGGGACTCCATTTCCCACAGGAACAGCTGACCTGGATAACTCCTATCTTCGCGAGACTGCTATCACCATTGCGTAGGTTCCGGGGCTGTCATCGCAATGCTCCTCTCCATGCAAGAAATCTGGCCAAGACAATAGCCAGGGACAAGCCAGTGAGTACTTTTGAATGTACTCGCAAACATTATGAACACAGGTATAATATAACAAATGATAATCATGCTCTGAAATATTCTATGATCACAACGTCAGTCACAAAAATAAAATCCATGATGCACGTAAGCAAGTTATTCATATACGACATGAATAGGAAATACTGGAGTAGAAATAGAATGCACCGATCGGGTGTCTGAAGCGACGCCTCAAAAGGATAATAATTTAAAGCATGCCTCAGTCGGGCGTCTGAGCGACACCACATAAAGGGCTTATAAGGAGTTTAATTAACAAGCATGCCACAGTCGGGCGTCTGAGCGACACCACATAAAGGGCTTATAAGTAGTTTCAATAACAAGCATGCCACAGTCGGGCGTCTGAGCGACACCACATAAAGGGCTTATAAGTAATTTAAATGACAGGCGTGCCACAGTCGGGTGTCTAAGCAACACCAAATGAAGGGCTTATAAGTAATTTAAATGACAGGTGTGCCACAGTCGGGCGTCTGAGCGATACCACATAAAGGGCTTATAAGAGAATAATCATAGTGAATATCCAGGGGGTAGAACCGTCCCAGGGATACTCAATAATTCAAATAATTTAAATGGTTAGTCCATAATAATAGTAATCATAATCATCAAGAGTCGCAAGCATTGATCCTTCGGCTTTAGCAAATTTTCCTCCGAAGTCCGACACTAAGACCGACACTTGACCCATCCCAGACTGTAGTCCTTAACCATGGACATGGCTATTCGAATAGATATAATCTCTGCAGAGGGTGCACTCTTTACCCACAAGTAACGGATTTCTGTTAGTCCATCGGGACTAATTCCGTCTACGGTCTTTTAATTGAAAACACACCTGACCGCACACACCAGCCTGACTTACCGGTGTCTGGAATCACCCACGACACTCGTTAAGTAAAACTCTAAGTGGGGAGGCTACAACCTTGACTATCATGGGATCACAAAATTTATAACGCGCGCAAACTAGGGGAGCTACCCCCTCGGCTACAACCAGAAACACCATGCCCCCGGACCAACTGGCATGCCTACCGGATGCAGCCGGTATCTTCCACCATGGCCTCTCTGTACGGTGTGTGCTAGGAAGGAGTTGACAACTTACTAAACCGTACCCTACCTATGGCAAGGACAAGTGGTAGTACGAAACAAGTATGGGGGTTGCTGGGACAAAACTCGATCTACGGCCGACTCAGGAGGTTTAAGTATTCCCTGCATGATTAGCACAACAAATATGTTTCAACCAACAGACAGAATCACCACTCATCATACCTCACTATGCCATACCGGACACAACCATCTCAATGATGACTGGAGACAAGCTCGTGTCTACCCAAGACAGAGGCTTTCCCGGATTCCTTCCGATAGGCATGAAAGGCATTCGAGGGTGATTACTATCACAAGCATATCAAATTCCAACAGCAAGGAACATTCATTATGCACTCATGAGTATGATCATGTCATCACATAAAATAACGAATACTTCGTGTTAAGGTGGTGTTATAACTGTATCAAACAACACACAACAATATTATGCCAGGGTCCAGAATGCTTGCCTTCAAGTTGTGGAGAGGCAGGGTGCATTCCAAAACTTTGAAAGTTTTCTTCTCTCTCCAACAAACCTATTTTGAGAAAATTCAAATTAACACATAGCTTCAAAACAGTACAAAAAAGTTGTTTGGAAAATTTTCAAATAAATATGAAAATAAAATAGAAAATTTTTGAGAAACAACAGAAAAAGAATCAAATCGTTTGGACTTATATTTAAAAAGTTATAGCGACTCAAAGATCAGTCAAAATTCTATTTTTAAAATAAACTGAAAAAAAATGTTTCTAATAAAAATATACGGAGGAGGCGTACTTCTGGGTTTACGCTTTCACTTAAACAGCGTGGACCAGCTCGTGGGTCACTGACAGTAGGTCCCTTCGGCCCACTGATCAGGTTTGACCAGTCGCCGCGCCTCCTTTGTCCTCTGTCCGAGCGGAGGTGGGGCTCCGGCGATCGCCGTCGACGAACGGCGGATCCCCGCGGGACTCCGAGGGCGGGGATGGATCCGCTGGTCCAGGGCGGTCCTCCCGGTGGTCGCTAGGTTGGCGGGGTGGAGGGGGTCGCCAGCGGCGGATGGCGGCTTCAGGAGAATTGGGGACTAGAGCTACAGTGGTTCCTGGTCGTGTTTGAGAGGTGGGGTGGCTCCGCAACGTCGAGGGGAAGAGGATGGGAGCACAGAAGGGGTTAGGGGCCTCGGTCTTGGCCGGATTCTACCGAGACGTGGCGGCGGCTGAACCTACGGGAGATGGAAGAGAGGATGGCCTCTGGCTAACTGGGGAGGAGGGGGCTACCTACTACTCGAGCAAGACTGCTAACGAGCTTAGGCATGATTGGAGGGCTATATATAGCTCGGAGAGGTCGGTTCCGCGGCGGCTGGGGATAAGATCACAGTCGAGCCACCGTTCTGTTGCTGGCAGGGCGACATGGCGGCGACGTGCGCTAGCAAACGGGCTCGCGGATGAGCTCAAGCCGTCCATGGCAGGAGCCCGCTGTGGCCGACCTCTAGCTGCCATGGCCGACCTGACGGCGGCGCTGTGGGGCTCCAGGGCGGCCTGGCGGGTTCTAGTGAGCGGGCGAGGCCGGGGCACGGCCCTGGGGGCGAGCAAAGGCCAGGGGCGCGACGCGGCATCTCGGCTGCGCGCGAGTGCAAAGCGTGCGCTCTTGGCACGCCCAGAGCACGCACGCTACATGTTCGGCAAAATGCCAAGGCATGCCAGGGGGCTCCATTCCACATGAGGTTTAGCAGGGTGGGGCTATAGACTAAGGTAAAGCCATGAGACATGCTGGTTAGGCAAAGCAAGCAGGTCCAATGTGCAAACTAAAAACTATGTCAAAACTGACCATGCACACAAGGTGCTTGATAGAATGCCAAGGGCATCTAGGCAACTCTTGGGGTGGCCAAAAACTCCAGATCATAGTCTCTTTGGATGATAAAGAGGGTGGCAAGGTTAGTTGGGCAAAACCAGAAACTTGTTAGTGCAAGTTTTTGAGAAAACCAAATCTGGGCAGAAACTAAAGGCTATTATTGCATGGACTAAAAATGTTCCAATGGGTCCAATCTCCTGGACTTAAGGGTTTGGTAGGGTGGACTATAAGCAGGAAAAATAATCATGGGCAACAGAGCAAAATAAAATGGGGTTGCAGTAGAAAATACCAAACTTGACCAGACAGCAAAAGAGGATGATTTGCTCAAATTTTTCAAAGAACACCAGTGGGTTTTTGCATAAAGTTGAACTATACACTACTACTAACATCCCCTAATTTTGGTGGAAGTTTTAAAGAAATATTTAAATAGGTTGTACTGCAAAATTGCAAACTGGACCAGATTTGAAAATTTGGTGTAGGGCTCAAAATCTCCAAATGACTAAAAGATATTTTTGCATAAAAGTGGTGTGGAAACATCACATGACATCCCCAAATTTTGGTGGGGATTTTAAAGAAGTATTTGAAAGGGTTGCAGTGCAAAAGCGGCTCTAAAGCTTATGAAAAATCATTTTTAAAAGATAAAAAGCTCAGGGAAAATAATCATATAAATAATTCCACTGATAAAAGAAATGTTTCTTGAGAGGGTATATAAGCCCAACAATATTTTTGAAAAGTTTTCACTTGGGTGAAAACTTCACAATTCAGGAGAAAAGAGTGGTTCTGAATCAAAAGAAAATCCAGAAAGTAAAAATTTTAAGTTACCAAGGCAAAATTTTAATTGATAAATCATGGTTAAATTTTTGGGGTGTTACAGTATGTCCAGGTGAACCTCCTTGGAGTCCCCGTGCACCACGTCAGCGGGTAAAGGATGCCATGGGTTTTCCAAGTCCACATTGGCGGGATAGTCCCAGCTCCCCAGAGTCCAAGTCCGTCCGATGAGGCCGGTGTCGCCGCCCACGCGAGCCGGAGGGGTAGTAACATTGACCACACACCCGTACATCTGCCTCGTGTGAGTGTCAGCGTCAGCGGCGACGCCCCTGACGCACATTACAGAGACGGGGCGGCGGCCTGTGCGAGCCTCACCGGTGCCAACGATCAAGAGGAAGACGTTGCCGTCATCCTCCGAGACTAGCAGGCGGCAGTGATCCTCCAGCGACTCCGGCTTGGTGAACCGGTAGCACGTGTCATACTTGATGTTATCCGCCAAGGGCCAACAGTGACCGCTGCACGCATCCGTGAGGTGATGCACCATGTCCGCGGGTGAGCCACAAAACGGCATCGGGCACTCATAGCAGTGGACTAAGGGCTCCTTGGAGGCATCGACCAGACCGTCCATGAAACGGGAGTGGTTGTAGGGGATGTTGTGCCAGTTGAATATATGAGCACGTTACTACGAGATTTAATCCGAATAAGCACAAAATAAATCATGACGGCTATAACAGAGATGAAACTAATCATGTGGACTAGCATAGTAGTAGGATATAGAGTAGAAACATGAATTCTACCACGATTTCAAACAGGAAAGACAGAAACACATACTGTGCAAGGGGAGCAGCACCGTTGGCGTTGAGGTTGTCGCCCATGTCGTTGAGGAAGAGGTTGCTGAGGTCAGGGAAGAAGTCGTCGTCGGTGAAGTCGTGGCTGCCAGCAGTCGCTAGAGTGCGCTCCCCAGATTTCAACAGTGCCCGCCGAACGGAGCGCAGGAGGGAGTGGCTGTAGAGGACGTTGCGACCACCGAATGGAGCGAAGGAGTAGCACACGAAGCAGTAGATGGTGTCTGTACTAGGTACTGCTATAGTACGAGTATGTACTCCTCCGTCACATAATGTAAGATGTTTTTTAACACTAGTTGGCGTGTACAAAAAATGGCAAAAACATACCCAAAATTTCTTAATCCACGCCAAAAACTACTACCTAGTGCCAAAAATTTCTTACTAGTGCTATCATTTACAGTATAATGCAATCCCATAACGTTCCATAATGCTAGTACTAGTAGTAAATAATAGCCTCACCCCTTCGCTGAGGAACGATCTAAAGTAGGAAGGGACGAGGCCCTGCGGTTACTACGCTCTTATCTCCTCCTCGCCAGTTCCCCTCCCCCCGAAGAGAAGGCAGTTCGTCGGTGCTCCCATGGATTCGCCAGGCTGTTCTCCTCCTCGTCGGGGCTGGGAGACCTTGGACGATGATCCTCTTGGAGAAATCGCACGCCACTCCGACGTCCTCACCACCGCAAGACTCGGTGCTTCCCGCACCAACTTTTTCAAGACGCTTCTTAAACAGGCATGGGAAAAGGCCATGCTTGTTGGTCTTCCATGCTTCCTCGGGGAGAAGGTTCTTCTATGGGACAATCCTTCGAACAGTCCACCGCTCCCTGGCCATGGTTGCACGTTGACTCTACTAGAGTTGCCAACATTGAGAGGTAGTCGAATTTTGTCCGATGAGCAGGTCAGTAATGGAGTTTGATCATGTAGTACTTAGTTATTCCATTTCCATCCCGTAATTTCTCCGCTGCCCACCGTCTTATATATAGGTTTGGGTCGGTGCCAACAAAGATTGGCTTGCATACCACCGGCCGGATACCATCATCATTTTGCACAACATCCACAACAGTGCGGCCATTCTGGTAGACCCCTTCTCCACCATTGGGATCGGCCTTCCGGACTAGCTGGGCTTGAATACGTATGATGATGCCTACATGAGATTGAAAAAGATAGCAATTGTGGACCCGCCGACAAAGCGACGCGGCTACGATGATTACTATCTCATCGCGGTGTTCGACATAAGGATTGCCATCAATGCAAGACGCAGTAACGGCAGAGGCTGGCACATGTTGGCGGCGGCAGATTTGTACCCCTACACATTTGAAGACGTCGTGCGCCATCTAGGCCGCATCTTCGCGGTGACAAGCCAGGGGACTTGTTTCATCTAGTTTCCATCCTACGGTACGGGAGATTACAAATGGAATGCACAAACCATCATTTGCATCCCTAATGGTACTCCATTATTTTGCAGGGACCAATCTCCCCCGATCAAAATAAGATCGCCGATCCTAGATGTGCATTTGCATCCGCGATTCGGTCTAACCTGGAACCTTGTAGCAGACTTTGGCATATTGGGATCAACTATCTTAGCAGTCGTTACCCATGGTACCACCGATGTGCAACATGGTCACACAATCTACCATGATCGGACTGTCACCATCTACCCAGGTATTCCATTTTTTAACCCTCTCGCCTTCTATTTCATTGTTGTACTAGTAGTATACTTAGTAGTACTAGTAGGAGTACTTTTTACCTTGGAGGACGTGTATAGCTAGCTAGGCCCTTGTCGACTTGAACCCACTAGCTGCCACCATTTTTGTTTTTCCATGTCTTACAATCTAATCCATGTAGCCAAGAGTGGCTATATATAATAAGCCAGTTATTTTACTTCCTCTATACCGGAGTAGTACTATTTGCTGCACAGTATTACTGACTGTCATATTTGAGCACAACATTATTATGCATGGACCTTGACTATGTACGTCACCATGTGTCCAGATCTGGGATGCCGCGTGTACCAGATGAACGGCGCCGAGTTCGACCCCCGTGATGCTACGTGGGTGCCGAGGAACACTCTTGGAGAGTACTCACTTTTCATCGGGGACAGCTACCCCATTGTGAAGCGGATGCCACCTTCCGTGCACGACACGGAAGGCCTACCATTCATGAAGCATGGTTGTGCCTTCATTGCACACCGCCAGATGAACGACATGCTGGGACACGCTATCCCTGATTTATGCCGCTTCAGCTTGGATGAGTCTGCATCATGTGTTGCCGGACTAGAAAGCTGCGACAATGATTCCCGTTTCCCACCGCTATGGATCGTGCCATCCAAGAAGAACACCTAGTACTGGAACCTGGAGGAGGACATGCATGAAGCCCATCTATAACGTGTAAGTGGAGTACGATAATTGTGAATGGAAGCGCTGTGAATATATGTAGACTAGTCATGCACAAATTTATCACATGAATTGGAGATGAACTTGTGTGTCATACTGGCATTTTTCCTTTAGAATTTATTACTAGTAAATGTGTTATGTGTACGTGCAACTTGTGTGGTTATTGCACGGGCTCCAACACGCTCTTTGAGAAAAAAATGTGCCATAACTTTGGATATACGTGACGTGGCGGCATCATACAGTAGCATCGTTCGCTATATTTGTAGTACACTCCTACTAGGATGACAACTCCTATAAAACCTTGCGCTTGGCTCTTTGCCTCTTCGGGAGGTTCAACAGTTCGTACTCATGTGAACCTTGCACTTGGCTCTTCGCCTCTTCGGAAGGTCCAACAATGATGACACTACAGTACAATATGCTTCTGGCAATATGACACTGACTGAACTGCTGCTCGTCCACCACGAGGGCGAGGGCGAGGGAGAGGGAGAGGGAGAGGGAGAGGGAGAGAGCGTTGTAGTCAAAACCATCTCCTCGTCTTGCAAACCACCGCATGCGTGGGCGAGGGAGAGGCGTAGCAAGCAAGCTTCTCCTCGTTCGGCGAGTTGACGGGACACATCATAGCAGTACTAGTACTAGTAGTAGTCCATACTGCGTCCTTTCCGATTAATATGGCTTAATTTGAAACGAGAAAAATACAGTAGCAGTCAACGTATGTAACAATACGCTCTTTACGGTCACTATATATACTTTTGCAGCGATTATACGATCACTAGCTCATTGTAGAGCACCGTATTGCACCCTACTGACCAGCCACATAGTCGACGTGGCACTTTGTTGACTGGTTAAATTGTCACCTGGTTTCTGGGTCCCACCTGTCAGTTGGCAGAGCAAAGAAATTAGTTAAACAAAACTTTACGCAGGCGCAACACGAGTCCAACCCTTGCGCGCGAACCGCCCTGGCTGTGTATGTGAGTGCATGCACGTGTCCTCCCTCGGTCTTCCAACAAAGAGTGTACATGGGCTACAAAACAAAGAGTGTAGTACATGATGTACATCTACACTTCCAATGCATCTAGCCTTTAATCTAAATTGATATTGATTGACTAATGCACCAACTTGTGTTGTAGGTATAGGCTACATGTCTATCCTTAATTACAGCATGCAACGGCCTTCATTTAATCTTCTTATCTCGATGGTCGCATGCACACATAAGTCTGCTACTTTTGGGCTTTAATTATGCCCTGGTCAATGTGTAAATCTCTAAATGTACAGTCTTTCACGGACGTAGGGAGTAGGTTGAGCACTTGAGCGTGAGCGTGTGTGTTGCGTCGTGTGTTGTGTGCCGCATGGGTGCGTGAGTGTTGTGTGCGTCCATGTGTACGTGTGAGTGTTGCATATTGCATGCATGCATGGGGCTTACTCCATGCCATTGACAGTTCATATTTCAAGCTTCCTCTGTTCCCTCCATATGGTGATACTCCCTCTGTTCCCAAATAGTATGGAGTAAAAGCCTCCCTCTGTTCCCAAATACGGAGTATTTGTCTTTCTACAGAATTCAACAAGTGACTAGGTACGGAGCAAAATGAGTGAAGTGAGCGTAGAGGCATAGGGATACTGTAGAAAGGAAGTCCTCGCGATCCATTATTCCCCATCTCGGTCAGAGAGAACTATTCAACTAGTCTTCGCAGTGAAGTGATGATACATGCTGCAGCAGATGGGACACGTAATTAATAAGCTGAACAAGCGTGTTGTTGTTACTAAATCATACTTACCCAGTACTGCCATCATGTTTGCTAGTAGAGCATGCTTCCGCAAATACGCCTACGCACCTCTGTCCTCCATTAACTGACATATGGGCCCTCTTGTGGTAGATCCACATGTCATCGGTGTAACTATTTACACTCTGAAGGACGGTATATCCTGGTAGTAGTACTAGTAGAATTGAGATTTAATGCACTTTCTTCCCCGTGTTCCACTCTTCTTCCTCCTCCCTTTCACATCGTCGGCCGCACACCATTTACCCCCGCTCACTGCTCGCCGGCCCGCGCCATCTTCCTTGGTATCTCGCGCGCACCATATCCCCTTGCTCACTGCTCGGCCACACGAGGAGAAGCTTCTTTGCTCGCCCGCCCGAATCCACTTCCCCGCTGGCTCGCAGGCACCAAAAACCCCAATGGTAGAACCGACTGACACGCAGAGCCGCGATTGGAATTCCATCCCCGATGTTCTCTTGGAGCAGATCTGTAGTCGTGTGGACCTACTCAGCACCGTCCGTCTGGCTTGCATGCTCGATGTCTTTGTACCGTCTACTCATCTGCAACCGGCCGGCTCTTTTCAAGACACCCTGCTTGCTGATGCCCGATCCTCGCAGGTGGCCCAGACACCGACTTGACGATCCTAAGGAGGTTGCCGTGGTGCCCCTCGACATGCTACCACTACCCGTCCACCTTTCCTTCATGCGCGGCCACTACTGGGCGGGCATGAAGGCCAACTGGATCGTCCTCATCCACCACACCGGTAGTCCATGGCATCTGGTGGATATCTACACCTAGTGAAAGATCACCCTTCCATCATTGGATACCACCGACATCGAGCCTCGCGGCCCACCGTACACTCCTGCCTACTACACACGAGACGCGTCAAGCTTTTGGCCCGACCTCTGTTTGTAGAAAGTTGTAATCTGCAAAGTGCCCACACCATCAGAAGACTACATGGATTACAATCTCATTGCCTTGTTCAACATGGGATAAGTCTATCTGGAATCCGGTCGCCATACATGGTTATGGCTCATCATCAATCTTGTTGAGGCAACATTTATGTCCGATGCTATAGTGCACAATGGCATCATTTACACGCTCGACGCACAGATTGGCTGCCTATACTGGTGGAATCTATCGTCATGTAATTGTTCTATCTCATCTCATCTTTACCTTATGAATAGGACTGCCTGTTCATTTGTTACAAATTTAGAATGCATAACATGTCTATAACGACATCATTGCTATGAGTTCCTCTCATTTCCTAGATTTTTATGACCACACATGTTATTGTTAGAGTTGATATGAGAACAATTGGCATCTAATGATTGTTAGAATACATATTATGAGCATAACATCATGATTGCTATATGTTACTCTCGTCTACAAGATTTTTATAACAACGCATGTTATTGCTTAGAGTTGATATGAGAACAGTAGTAGTAAGTGCTATGGTAGAATATGAGTAGGCGTTGTCATAGCTGTTTTCCTCTCATTGTTACATGATGTTTGAGCCATGACATATTGCTAGAATATGAAAGCCATTGGCTTATTTTTTTAACTTGGGGTATGATTATGACCACGACATTGCAATTCTCTGTCTATGACATGTGTCGCTGTTATAATAATCTTAATTCCACACATACTCTAAACATGATTGTTTATTTTTGTCCTTTTGGTCTCCAATTTGAATTGTTGCGGCAGACGCAAATGCGCTGGCCTTCATGATTCCAGGACCTGGAATCATATCGGCCGATGGGTGGTGGTTTATCGCTCGTTCAGCTGACGGCGGTCATTTGATGCTCATTCGCACGTACCAAATTGACCAAACCATTACATCAAACGACATGCAGTACAATGCGTGGGGCGTTCGTGACATTGATGGCTATGACTGCTTCGTGTTCGAGAAAGATCCTAGCTCCGTTGGGCCAGGCGTATTCAACTGGAGGCGGGTTTACAGCCTCAACAACCACTCCTTGTTCCTCGGCGCGTTTGTAATAATTTGTATAATTATTGGCGCGTTTGTAATAATTTGTTGAGCAGCCCTAGCTCAACCCTGTATTATATCCTATGCTACTGGCTTATTGTATCAAGAATTTGTCTACCAGTGAGGAGGATTTCTCTCATACTGGACTCAAAAGATTGGTTTCTCAATAAATATTTTTATTGGAAAACCGGTCGTGACACTTTGTTCTCATACATGGATCATATCTCAGATTTTATGGCCTCAAGCCATTTCGTGGAATCTGGGCTCATCATCGCTTCCTCATAGTTCGTAGGTTCATCATGGTCTAGTAACATGACTTCCAGAACAGGATTACTGTACCACTCTGGTGTGGATCTTACTCTGGAAGACCTACGAGGTTCTGTAGTAACTTAATTTGAAGTTTCATGATCATCATCAGTAACTTCCTCACTAATTGGTGTAGTAGTCACAGGAACAGATTTCTGTGATGAACTACTTTCCAATAAGGGAGCAGGTACAGTTACCTCATCAAGTTCTACTTTCCTCCCACTCACTTCTTTCGAGAGAAACTCCTTCTCTAGAAAGGATCCATTCTTAGCAATGAATAACTTGCCTTCCGATCTGTGATAGAAGGTGTACCCAATAGTTAACTTTGGGTATTCTATGAAGATGCACTTCTCCGATTTGGGTTTGAGCTTATCAGGTTGAAACTTTTTTCATATAAGCATCGCAACTCCAAACTTTAAAAAATGACAGCTTAGGTTTACTGCTAAACCATAGTTCATACGGTGTCGTCTCAACGGATTTAGATGGTGCCCTTTTAAACGTGAATGCAGCTGTCTCTAATGCACAACCCCAAAACGATAGTGGTAAAACTGATAAGAGACATCATAGATCGCACCATATCCAATAAAGTGCGGTTACGACGTTCGGACACACCATAACGTTGTGGTGTTCCTGGTGGCGTGAGCTGTGAAACTATTCCACATTGTTTTAACTAAAGACCAAACTCGTAACTCAAATATTCGTCTCCGCGATCAGATCGTAGAAACTTTATTTTCTTGTTACGATGATTTTTCCACTTCACTCTGAAATTCTTTGAACCTTTAAATTATTTCAGACTTATGTTTCATCAAGTAGATATACCCATATGTCGTGGATTTGTCACGGCAGATGTCCTAGCGAAAGGACTTAGTCGTGGAGCCATCGCTACGAGTTTACTTGAAGGGGTTAAAGCGGACACAAAGACACGAGGGGTTTATACTAGTTCGGCCCCTTCGATGAAGGTAAAAGCCTACGTCTAGTTGTGATGGAATTGATGTGGTCTCGATGGCTAGGGAGCAAACAGGCTTCGCCTAGGCTCGAGTCGTGGTTGTCTGTCTTGAACCGCCGCCGGGTCGTCCCCTTATATACACGGGTGATTCCCGTCGGTCCATAGAGTCCCAACCGGTTCATAGTCGTATCCCGGTCGGTCTCTCTCTATTCCTAACTTACAACACAAGTTACACATCAGGTCGGTTTACGGCTACAGATTCTAAACCGACTATAGGCCTTGGGCCTTCATCTGCTTTATACCACTAATGAAGTTAACCCGGCCCAAGTAGGCCGGTTTACGCTTAATAGTAATATCCCCAACATTAGGCCCCATATTGATTTGAACTGGTTCATGTCAATCCTTCACACCATCTTGCGTCTTGGATATCCTCTGTTAATTGGCAAATCTCCTTGTCGTCATCATTTTTGGTTGTTGTAAACCGGCATGACGTCATTTACGAAATTCATAACGCCCTCTTAATGACAGCTCCTGGATTCGCGCGTTTGACCTAGCTCGGTTGCCTTATAAATAAGACCGAAGGGTCATTTCCTTTCTCTTCCCCTTCATCCCTTCTTCTTCTTCTTCCTCACGTCGCCAGCTTTGGAGCTCGGCCACCACCGTCGACCTCTGCCTCGTCTCGGGCCGCTGCATCAACCTGAACGTACCAGAGTGTTGCGGCGTCTTTCCGCATCTTCTCCGTTCCCGGTAAGTTCTCTCTCCTTCTTAACCTAGATTTGTTATTAGGGTTCCATGTTATTGCTATGTTCATTGCCCGTTCATAGCTGTTCTCTAACCTTGAATGCATCTGTGAACTCTTGCTGTGCTTAGTAGCGATCCCTTTAGCATCCGCTTGCTATTTCTTATCCAAGCTCATAGATCTCCCGCACATATCCGCTCAATGGTTCACTTCTGTTTCCGCCTTAGTCTTCGAAATATTTCCTGTTTTTGTGAGCTTGCTGTAGATCCGCGGCTGTAACACGATTTTGTGAAACTTGTTTCTGCATAACTAGTTATCCATAGTTTCAATTGCTTCCGATGCTTAGGCCAGGCGGTTTAACTTCACCATAGAGACAAAATTGCTAAACCGGTATACATGTCATTAGTCCCCTGGTTGAACCGCCAGAATCCATTTGACGCCGCATTGTAGAAAACCAGTTTATAGGTACGGCCGCCGGTTTATCGTAGTTAGATCAACACCTTTTTTATCCGGCATGTCCTTGAACTGGATTACCTGTTTCTTGTAGATCTCGTCATGGCAAAACAAGTGTATGAGTGCAACTGGGTTCCCTCTCGCGTCACAGAATCACAGTTGAACGATCTAGTCCTGATCGGCGCTTTGGATAGTAAAGATATGATCCACTGGAGGGTTCCTGGAGATGAATGTCCTCCCACGCCCCAGGAAGGAGAGGTCGTGGTCTTCGCAGATCATATGGCCCAGGGCTTCAAACCGCCCGGCTCTAAATTTTATCGGGATGTGTTAGCCAACTTTCAACTCCGTCCACAGGATATTGGCCCCAACTCCATCACCAATCTATGTCACTTTCAAGTACTTTCTGAGGCATACCTTCAAGAGGAGCCTTCAGTCGAGTTATTCAGAGATCTCTTTCATCTGAACCGCCGTACTGAATTCACTAACGGCCCTAATACCGAACTGGGCGGTATGGCCATTCAGAAGAGGAATGAAATCACCTATCCCCACGTCAAACTCCATACTCACCCCAAGGAGTGGAACACAACTTGGTTTTATTGCAAGGATACCTCTCCTGACAATGAAAATCCCTTGCCTGGCTTCCGTCCGGAACGGCTCAGCAACACTCACCCTTTTCCACAAAGGCTAAGCGCCAAGGAGAGAATTAAATATGCTCCTCAACTGTCCAAGCTCCGGGCCTTCATGGCCAATGGTTTAACAGGAATAGACCTTGCACGCTGCTGGATATCATGGAGCATTTTGCCTCTAAGCCGGCGCCCCAGTTTGATGTGCACATACACTGATAGTGTCGATGACCCACTCCGACACACTAAAATCCAACTCCCTGATGACGAAGTCACAGAATCTGTAAAAAAGATGCTGAATGAACCGGAGCACCTCTGTGCTCAAACCGGTCTGCCTCCTTACTGTACCACCAACAAACCGCCAGCGGTAATATTTTAATTGCTCTATTGTTGAACCGGTTACTGCTTTATATGTCTGACATTTAATTGCTGCTGATCCAGGGCGATAATCCGTTTTGGAGCAAGAAACTTCCTCAAGACAAAACGGAGAAGGCAGGACGGCCAACCCGGCCCAAGACCAAGGTTATCAAGAAACCAGCTCATAAGAGAAAAACCACCGCTTCATCTGACCCAGCCATTGATGATGATGTCGGTAATCCGGATCTTGAGGTAGAACTTGATTCACTTGGCTTGCTTTTTACACGCCTTATTGATGATGATGCTTGTTAGGATGACGCTGAAGCCAGCAATGCGGGTTTCGTTGAGGTAACCATTCTCTCTTCCGATTCCGAAATCTTGCCTTTGTCAAAATTTCGCCGGGCAAACCGGAAAGTTAAATTTTCTCATCCTCTTGCTTATTTGGATCCCAACTTTCTTATGAAGACCCAGCAACACGAAGCTCGCCGCACAACCCGGCACAGCGGCCAGGTGGTTACCTCTGCCGGTTTACCGAACAGTCCGGTTCGAAAACGCCGCTCCGAGGTCTCCGACCTTTTTATTGATTTAAATCCTAAAGCGGGTTTCTTCCGTCAACCTCTTAATCCATCCGACTCCAATTACCAGGACACTTCTCATTCATCGTCTGGTGAATCATCGGCCACCCAGCTACCACCTTTGAAAACAGTTGCTGGGTAAGTTAAACCGAACATATGCTTCCAGTATACTGCGCAATGGCTTACACTTTTCCTTGACGTTTTGTTTTTCTTTTAGGGCTAAACCGAAACCAAGCAAGAAGGCCCGCCTGGATAGAGCGGCTGAAGAAGATGTGGCCCCAGAACATGCCCAAGCACCGGATCATGAAGTGTTTACTTGTGAAGATATCTCCAATGATCCTCCTCTACAAGACGACGTTATCCCTGAAGAAGGTCTTATTAATGCTCCAGCCTCTGCTGATCCGCCTGCCAGCTCTGTCCAGATTGAGAAATCCCACACTCCTGCTGAAAAACCGGCCGCGCCAACCCAAACCGGCGAGTCAAAAGATGATGATGTTGTGATTACCGGCGTAGGCCGCTCTGAACCCGGGAATCCTGCCACCCTTACCAGGCATACCATCAAAGAGGATTCTTCCCTTTTGAACAAAGGAAGATGGGATGTTGAATTAGAGACATACGCCGCTCTGAATGCTCAAGATCTTCACTCTGGCTATTTAAACCGGCTTTACACTAGCCGTGACTGTGAAGCTGGCCTGGTCAAAATGATGAGGGATAAATTTGAGGTAAATTCCTTCTTTCCTTTCTGCCATTGCATTCATCCTTGTAGCCCCCAAGGGCCGGTTTGTTACCTTGGTCAAACCGGGACTTGATCCTGAATATTTTTGAAATCCGTCGGCATAACCCTCGAGGGCCGGTCTAACTTAGCATAAGTAAACCGGGGCTCAAAAATAAAAACTTGTACTTAGAACATAACTTGATCAAATAGCCATTAGCCCCCAAGTGCCAAGTTGAATACTTGTATTGAGCTTGGGACTTTGTAATCTAGCAATATACAAAAAATTGAAGGTTCATTAGCCCCCAAGTATCAGGCATATAACTTTGTTATGTGGTTGATACTTCAATTTCTTGGATCGCCTGTGCGAAGCTTAAAATGCCATCTGTATGCAGGCTGAGGTGAAAATCAAGGAGGACCGGATTGCCGATTTGCAGGAGGCCCTGAAGACCCAGTAGGCTGAAACAGATAAGGCCAAGCAAGAATTAACCAGTGCTTTGAGCACTGCTGAATGGCTGAAAGAAGGCTTCAAGAAAGAGCGGGCTGACTGGGCCACTGGGAAGGCCGGTTTAACCAAGAGAGCGGAAAATGCCGAAGCGGCCCTTAAACCGGTGGTGGATGAACTGACGACCGTACAACGGCAAATACACTCCATGACTGCTGCAATCTTTGGTAAGCTCCTTGTAACTTCTGTGATAAATTTGAATCTGCTGTAGCGTAAATCCGGTTTGAGACCATTCCAATCTTGTTGTAGGCACACGTATTGGGCACTTAGGAAATGATGTGCGGAAGAAATTGAAAGCTGCCTACACCTTGGAGGAACAATTGTATACCAGATCCCAACGGATCATCACCACCGCTTCTCACAACAACCCGGCGCCCTCTTTAATCCAGGACACTCTTAGCAAGTTGTCAATGCTTCCAGCCCGGATTGAGGAGCTGAAAAAATCCGCTGCCCGAACCGGAGCCATCAATTCCTTAATCCGGGCAAAGGCATGGGTGCCAGATTTTGATCCTGTGGAAGCAGCTCAAGGCTATCCCAGCCTGAAAGAAGATGGCTCTGAATTCAATGAAGAGGATTTGAGGGCAATAAACCGTGCAGTGCGCCCTCTAGCTTGCCAGCTAGCCGAAGAAGCAGACTTGACGCATTATCAAGCAAACTACAATGACCAGAACAAGCGAGTGCCTGCCCCAACTCTTGAAGCGGAGAATCTGATCCCTCCAATCCGTAAGCACACTTACGCTCCTGATATTGAACCGTCTTCCCTGATCCATGAAGAGGATGTTTTCCAAGTTTTAATGGGAATCGACTGGACCACTATTGATTTCCAGCCAATGGGTAGAGACGAGGAAGCTGAAGCGGCGGAGGATGAGGAGCAGGCTTGAATCGGAAGCCGGTTTGAAGAGCTATTTGCAACATCCTTCCACAAAAACAATGATTTTGTTTGAGCACCATGCTACCTTGTAATAGGATAGTTAAAACTTCTGTCTGGAATATGCCTTCGTGCATAAGTACTGAAGCTTTTGTTTGAAAAACTTTAATTCATATTTCCTGCAATCAGAAAAATTTGAACTTCGGTGGCGGTTATACCGTCAGCCGGATTATGATCTGGATATGTGTATCAGTAATATAACAAATAGATGATACATAAATACCTGCCATATTTGAGCAAAAAGCTGGCTTTAGCCAAGCCTGAAGCGGTGGTTTTATAAACCATTACCGTCAAAAAGGGAGAAAGTAGCTCCCGTACAAACCGTACTGACTTAATACGAGCCCCCTGGTTACTCCATGATGTTAACAGGGAAAAGGTAAACCAGGCAGCCTCCTCCGGATTTAAAGGGGGAAAAAATCATCGGCTGAACCAGAAAAAATATGCTTGTTGACATAAAAGAAATCCAACAAAACCAAAGAACGAACAAACCATGAAAACAACATGGAAGCAAAGGCAATGATGAAAACCATTTGCAAAAATATGCTATACTGAGCTGTTCAGATGGTATTACCATGGTCGGACAGGATCAAGGCCCCCAATAGGAGTGACAATGATTCAAGTCAGCCAGGTCCCCAAATGACTCGTGGCATATCTGCCAGATCAAGAGGTGTGACAATGGTTCGGGTTCGACCATGCCCCCAAGTGATTTTGTGGCCTTAGGCCGACCAAGAGGCGTGACTGGTTCAGACTTGACCATGTCCCCAAATGATCTTGTGGCTGTCGTCTATCAAAGGGTGTTCGTTGGTTCGGATACGACCAAGGCCCCCAGTGATATATAAAAGACAAATGTCAAGGGGCAAACCGGAGGCCGCTTTAAACAGAACCACTCCGTGTAACCTCGCATGATGAGAAAGACAGAGACCCCGCTTCAGCTGAGGCTCCGGTTTAATATATCGAAGATAATATATACATTGTGATGATATGTACATAGATAGAGCCAATGGCTCAAGTATAGTAAGGCCGAAGATGAGCTATATTCCACGGCCTGTTGGTCTCCTCCTCTGATGTATGTGAGTCTTGATGCTCTCGAATATCAATCAGATAATACGACCCGTTGTGCAGATTCTTGCTGACCATGAAAGGTCCCTCCCAAGGTGGGGATAACTTATGCACATCCGTCTGATCTTGGATGAGTCGAAGCACCAAATCTCCTTCTTGAAAAGTTCTGGTTCTAACCCGACGACTATGATAGCGTCGAAGATCTTGCTGGTAAATCGCCGAACGGGCAGCCACTATATCACGCTCCTCGTCCAATAGGTCCAAAGCGTCTTGCCGTGCTGTCTCATTATCTGCTTCAACATAAGCTGCCACACGAGGCGAATCGTGCCGGATATCACTAGGGAGAACTGCCTCTGCTCCATAGACCATGAAAAATGGCGTGTACCCTATGGACCGGTTTGGCGTAGTATTGATACTCCATAACACAGATGGTAGCTCTTCAACCCAACATCCTGGTGTTCTTTGCAATGGGACCATAAGCCGGGGTTTGATGCCTCGCAAGATTTCCTGATTAGCTCGTTCTGCCTGCCCATTGGACTGGGGGTGTGCCACTGACGACACATCAAGTCGGATGTGCTCACGTTCACAGAACTCCTTCATAGCGCCCTTGGATAAATTGGTACCATTGTCAGTAAAGATACTGTGTGGAAAGCCAAACCGGAAAATCACCTTCTTGATGAACTGCACTGCTGTCGCTGCATCACACTTGCTGACAGGCTCCGCTTCAACCCACTTGGTAAATTTGTCAACTGCCACCAAAAGGTGGGTTTTCTTATCCTTGGATCTTTTAAAAGGTCCAACCATATCCAGCCCCCAAGTTGCAAACGGCCATGTTATTGGGATCATCCTCAATTCTTGAGCCGACACATGAGCGACGCCTTGAAAATTTCTGACATCCATCACACCGTTTAACCAAGTCCTCCGCGTCAGCATGCGCTGTCAACCAGTAGAACCCGTGACGAAACGCCTTTGCCACCAGAGACTTTGAACCGGCGTGGTGTCCACAGTCCCCTTCATGGATTTCTCTTAAGATTTCACAGCCTTCCTCAGGAGAAACACAACGTTGAAACGCCCCTGATGCACTGCAATGATGTAATTCACCATTGACAATCGTCATAGACTTGGATCGCCGGACTATCTGCCTGGCTAAAATCTCATCTTCTGGTAACTCCCCCCTTGTCATGTACGCAAGATAAGGAACTGTCCAATCCGGAATAACATGCAGGGCTGCCACCAATTGAGACTCCGGATCAGGAATAGCCAAATCCGCTTCACCTGGGAGCTTGACTGACGGGTTGTGCAACACATCCAAAAAGAGGTTAGGCGGGACCGGTTTACGCTGAGTGCCCAACCGGCTTAAAGCATCCGCCGCTTCATTCTTTCGACGGTCCACATGATCCACTTGATAACCCTTGAAACAACCTGCAATATTATCCACTTCCCGACGATATGCAGCCATGAGCGGGTCCTTAGAATCCCAAGTGCCAGACACCTGTTGAGCCACTAGGTCCGAGTCACCAAAGCACTTAACCCGGCTTAAATTCATCTCTTTACCAATCCGTAGACCATGGAGCAAGGCTTCGTACTCAGCTGCATTATTAGTACAAGGGAACATTAAGCGAAGAACATAACAAAACTTATCACCTCGTGGGGAAGTTAATACGACTCCAGCCCCCGAGCCTTCCAATTGCCTGGATCCGTCAAAATGAATAGTCCAATATGTGTGATCCGGCTTCTCCTCTGGTGCTTAATAGTCCAATATGTGTGATCCGGCTTCTCCTCTGGTGCTTGTAACTCCGTCCAGTCATTGATGAAATCAACAAGTGCTTGAGACTTCACTGCCGTCCGAGGCACATACATCAGTCCGTGTGGCCCAAGCTCTATAGCCCATTTGGCAATCCGGCCAGTCGCCTCCCGGTTCTGTATAATATCACCCAAGGGAGCTGAACTGACCACTATGATGGGGTGCCCTTGAAAATACTGCTTCAACTTCCGACTGGCCATAAAAACACCATAGACCAGCTTCTGCCAATGCGGATACCTTTGCTTGGATTCAATAAGCACTTCGCTGATATAATAAACCGGCCGCTGAACCGGATATTCCTTGCCTGCCTCTTTGCGTTCCACCACAATAGCCACGCTAACTGCCCGAGCATTGGCCGCTACATATAATAACAGTGGCTCCTTGTCGACCGGAGCTGCAAGAACAGGCGGATTGGCTAACTGCCGCTTCAGGTCATCAAATGCTTCATCCGCAGCTGGACTCCAAATGAAATGGTCTGTCTTCCTCAGCATTTGGTACAAAGGAATGGCCTTCTCTCCGAGGCGGCTGATAAACCGGCTTAGTGCGGCGATTCGGCCCGCCAAACGCTGAACATCATTGATGCACTTTGGTTTAGCCAAGGAGGTGATAGCTGTAATCTTCTCCGGATTAGCCTCAATTCCTCTGTTAGACACCAGGAAACCCAGTAACTTGCCTGCCGGAACACCAAAGACACACTTGGCCGGATTGAGCATCATCTTGTAAACCCGCAAATTGTCAAAGGTTTCCTTCAAATCATCCACCAGCGTCTGCTTCTGCCTTGACTTCACTACAATATCATCCACATAGGCGTGCACATTGCGGCCGATCTGTTTATGCAGGCAATTCTGTCCACACCGTTGATAGGTGGCTTGGGCACTCTTGAGCCCGAAGGGCATAGATACATAGCAGAAGGCTCCAAAGGGAGTAATAAATGTTGTTTTCTCCTGGTCCTTAACCGCCATCTTGATCTGATGATATCCAGAGTATGCATCCAAAAAACTCAAACGCTCACAACCCGCCGTGGCATCAATGATCTGGTCAATACGGGGGAGGGCAAAAGGATCCGCCGGACAGGCCTTGTTAAGATCTGTGTAATCCACACACATACGCCAAGTGCCGTTTTTCTTAAGAACCAGCACCGGATTAGCAAGCCACTCTGGATGGAACACCTCAATAATAAAACCAGCTGCTAAAAGCCTGGCCACTTCCTCTCCAATTGCCTTGCGTCTTTCTTCATTAAACCGGCGGAGGAACTGTTTCACCGGTTTATACTTAGGATCCACATTAAGAGTGTGCTCAGCGAGTTCCCTCGGTACACCTGGCATGTCAGACGGCTTCCATGCAAAAATGTCCCGATTCTCATGGATGAACTCGATGAGCGCGCTTTCCTATTTGGGATCCAGGTTGGCACTGATAGTGAACTGCTTGGACGAATCGCCGGGCACGAAGTCAACAAGCTTGGTCTCAGCTGCCGATTTGAACTTCAGATCTGAATCATGCTCTGTAGTTGGCTTCTTTAAAGGGGTCATATCCGCCGGATCAACATTGTCCTTATAATACATCAACTCCTCCGTGGCACAGACCGACTCTGCGTAAGCCGCATCACCTTCCTCACATTCCAAAGCGACCCTACGGCTCCCATGAACCGTTATTGTCCCCTTGTAACCCGGCATCTTGAGCTGCAAGTAGATATAACAAGGCCGCGCCATGAATTTGGCGTAAGCCGGCCGGCCAAACAAGGCATTATACGGGCTCCGGATCTTCACCACCTCAAATGTTATTTTTTCCGACCGGGAGTCGTGCTCGTCCCCAAAAGCGACATCCAGGGCTATCTTACCAACGGGATATGCAGATTTGCCAGGCACCACACCATGGAACACCGTATTCGACGGTCTGAGATCTTTGTCTGTTAAACCCATGCGGCGGAATGTCTCATAATACAGTATGTTAATACTGCTTCCTCCATCCATGAGTACCTTGGTGAATTTATAACCTCCCACCTGAGGGTCTACCACTAATGCTAGCTGGCCCGGATTATCAACCCGGGGTGGGTGATCCTCTCTGCTCCACACGATAGGCTGCTCCGACCAGCGCAAGTAACGTGGTAAGGCCGGTTCAACAGAATTCACCGCTCGCTTGTGGAGTTTTCGATCGCGTTTATCCAAACTAGTTGTGAAAACATGATATTGCCCATTGTTCAACTGTTTTGGCTGGCTCTAATAACCTGACTACTGCTGCTACTGCTGCTGGCTGTTCTGATTATTCTGGTGATTGTGACCGCCCTGATTGCGACCTGAACTGGAAGCTCCATCGTGATCCGGCCCGTGGAAACCGGATCCTGAACCGCCACCTGATCCGTGATCATACTGGAAGGCGTTAGAGTTTTTGAACTCCTGCATGATATAACAATCTTTCCAAAGATGGCTAGCCGGCGACTCCTTCGTCCCGTGCTTTGGGCAAGGCTGATTCAACAAATAATTCAAATGGCTTGCGTTAGGATTGGGAGCCCCATTACGATTCGCCGCTTTACCTCTGCGTCGCTGCCCCTTGTCTTGTGCATTAGTGTTGGCCACAAAATCCATGCTGCTATCCGCTTTGCGTTTGCCTCCGTTTTCATGACCTGCCGGTTTGTACTGCTGCTGTTTGGAGTTGCTATTCTTCTTTCCCTTCCCTGCTTCATCATCATCAGGCTCGGGATCCTTGGTACTGTCCGAATCGGCATACTTCACTAAAGCGGCCATGAGGGTTCCCATGTCATTACAGAACCGCTTCATGCGTCCCAACTTCAATTTTAGAGGCTCAAACCGGCAGTTGCCTTCTAGAGTTAAGATCGCAGAGTCAGCATTAATCCTGTCCGACGAGTGCAAAATTTCCGAAACGCGGCGCACCCAACGGGTCGTTGATTCTCCTTCCTCCTGGACACAAGCCGCCAGGTCCACTATGGACTTGGGCTGCTTACATGTATCCTTAAAATTCTGTATAAACCGGGCCCTCAACTGGGCCCATGAGCTGATAGAATTGGGTGGTAGGCTCTTTAACCAAGTACGAGCCGTGCCCTCGAGCATCATGGTGACGTATTTTGCACATGCGGCCTCATCCACGTCCAGCATTTCCATGGCCATCTCATAACTCTCTACCCATGCTTCAGGGGGTAAATCAGCGGTGTAATTTGGCACCTTGCGTGGACCCTTGAAATCTTTGGGCAGGCGCACATTACGTAAAGCTGGGATTAAGCAAGGCACTCCCAAAGCGAATGTGATTCCTGGTCCGGCAATGGTGGTAGAACGAACCGGTGTAAGTTGGCCCGCATTATCCTGTGCTGCTAACTCGGCCTCCCTTTTCGCCTGGGCCCGGTCCACCACATCCTGAGCATCGCCAACACCACCTGCCGGGTCATTACCACGGGCCGCCTCACAGCCTCGCGCATTGCTTGATATGGCCGGTTCATCCACACGCCTGCTATAGCTCCGGCTCGGACGGGGCGTAGAATGAATCCGATCACGGCTGTATGAGTATGCCTCCTGCTGAATCAGCGCAGTCCGGAGAAGCTCCTAAACCCGGCGCGTCTCTATCGCTTGCGGAGAATCCCCTTCGACCGGGATGTCCTCTAAACGTGCAGCGGCCGCAACAAGGTTGTCCATAGGATTTGAATAATGACCCGGGGGCGTCTGGACCGGCGGAGGAACCACAATGTTTTGGTGAGGAGGTTCCATCAGGCGAGGTTGGACCGTCGCCCCTGGTCCTGGTGCCTCAGTCCGGTTTGTCTCCGGATACTGTGGCGGATTACTGGGTCCAGCTCCTGGAGTGTGAAAGAGATTTCGGGGGTCAAACCCTAATGGCAGGCGTGATCTGTGCTTCCGCTTCAAAACCTCCTGTGACGCGTTCTGGTCAAGCATGAGTTTATAGGCCTGGGCGTCCAGAGCGGCCCGCTCTGCAGCCATCCTGTTCTTTTCTGCTGCCAGATCCGCTTTGGCTTGCACGATCTGCTCTCTCACCTTCGCAATTTCTGCATTATGGGCCTCCTGATCCGCCGGATTGTCCTCTGCCATAAGCGCGGCTAATGCATCAAACAGATCAGATAGAACTTGAACCGGCGGGCGCACAAGGCCTCCTGCCCCTACTGCCACTGCCGCTGCTGATCCGGAGAGCATTGCTGCGGTAGTCGAAGAATAGTTCGCCGCCTGAGTGCCGGCCATGAATATTCCAACCCGGTTGATCTGGCCTGGGGGGTCCGGAATACTGTCGCCATCGGAACAGCCCCTAACCTGATCGTCTTGCAACTGGTATAGCGATTCGGTCTCTCCGGTCGAGGATTCGTCGCCGGAATAGACGATGATCTCGCTACCGTGTTCTGACTCGTCCTCACGCTCTCCTCCGTGGATGACTCCGACGAAGGCACGCTTCATGGCCGGTTTAACCTGGGTAGATCTCGCACGCTGAGCCGTCTCGACGAGGTCGGTGTAGATGTCTGGCTCAGGCCCAGGCTCACCGATCTTGCCGATGAAGACGTGTATGCCACCAAAGGGGACCCGGTACCTGTACTCGATCGAATCGGCCTCGGGACCCCATCCTGCGTCGTCGTTGTAGATCCTGCCCCGACGACTCTTGGTCATCCGGCCCACAATGTAGCCTTCGAGTCCCTTAAGCTTGCCCTCCAAGATCGTCAAACCATCGTGCGATAGCCCCACGGTGGGCGCCAATAGTCGTGGATTTGTCACGGAAGATGTCCTAGCGAAAGGACTTAGTCGTGGAGCCATCGCTACGAGTTTACTTGAAGGGGTTAAAGCGGACACAAAGACACGAGGGGTTTATACTAGTTCGGCCCCTTCGATGAAGGTAAAAGCCTACGTCTAGTTGTGATGGAATTGATGTGGTCTCGATGGCTAGGGAGCAAACAAGCTTCGCCTAGGCTCGAGTCGTGGTTGTCTGTCTTGAACCGCCGCCGGGTAGTCCCCTTATATACACGGGTGACGCCCGTCGGTCCATAGAGTCCCAACTGGTTCATACTCGTATCCCGGTCGGTCTCTCTCTATTCCTAACTTACAACACAAGTTACACATCAGGTCGGTTTACTGCTACAGATTCTAAACCGACTATAGGCCTTGGGCCTTCATCTGCTTTATACCACTAATGAAGTTAACCCGGCCCAAGTAGGCCGGTTTACGCCTAGTAGTAATATCCCCACCACCATATCTGCTCAAAACACTTTGTGAAGGTCAGAAAATAACGATACTTGCCACGAGCATCAACACTCATTGGATCGCATATATCGGTATGTATTATTTCCAATAAGTCAGTAGCTTGTTCCATTGTTCTGGAGAATGGAGTTTTTAGTCATCTTGCCCAAAAGGCACGGTTCGCAAGCATCAAATGATTTATAACCAAGTGATTCCGAATATCCATCTTTATGGAGTTTCTTCATGCGCTTTTACACCGATATGACCCAAACGGCAGTGCCACAAATAAGTTGCACTATCATTATTAACTTTTCATCTTTTGGCATCAATATTATGAATATGTGTATCACTACGATCGAGATCCAACAAACTATGTTTATTGGGTGTATGACCATCGAAGGTCTTATTCATGTAAACAGAACAACAATTATTCTCTAACTTTAAATGAATAACTGTATTGCAATAAACATGATCAAATCATATTCATGCTCAACGCAAACACCAAATAACATATATTTAGGTTCAACACTAATCCCAAAAGTATAGGGAGTGTGCTATGATGATCATATCAATCTTGGAACCACTTCCAACACACATCATCACATCACCCTCAACTAGTTTCTGTTTATTCTGTAACTCCTGTTTCGAGTTACTAATCTTAGCAACCGAACAAGTATCAAATACTCAGGGGTTACTATAAACACTAGTAAGGTACACATCAATAACATGTATATCAAATATACCCTTGTTCACTTTGCCATCCTTCTTATCCACCAAATATTCAAGGCATTTCCGCTTCTAGTGACCATTTCCTTTGCAGTATAATCACTCAGTTTCAGGCTTTGGTCCAGCTTTGGGCTTCTTCGCGGGACTGACAACTTGCTTGTCATTCTACTTGAAGTTCCCTTTCTTTCCCTTTGCCCTTTTCTTGAAACTAGTGGTCTTGTCAATCATCAACACTTGATGCTCTTTCTTGATTTCTACCTTCGTTGATTTCAACATCACGAAGAGCTCGGAATCGTTTTCGTCATCCCTTGCATACTACAGTTCATCACAAAGTTCTACTAACTTGGTGATGGTCACTAGAGAATTCTGTCAATCACTATCTTATGTGGAAGATTAACTCCCACTTGATTCAAGCGATTGAAGTACTCAGACAATCTGAGCACATGCTCACTATTTGAGCGATTCTCCTCCATCTTTTAGCAATAGAACTTGTTGGAGACTTCATATCTCTCAACTCGGGTATTTGCTTGAAATATTAACTTCAATTCCTTGAACATCTCATATGGTCCATGGTGTTCAAAACATCTCTGAAGTCCCGATTCTAAGCCGTTAAGCATGGTGCACTAAACTATCAAGTAGTCATCATATTGAGCTAGCCAAACGTTCATAACGTCTACATCTGCTCCTGCAATAGGTCTGTCACCTAGCGGTGCATCAAGGACATAATTCTTCTATCCAGCAATGAGGATAAACCTCAGATCACGGACCAAGTCCGCATCATTGATACTAACATTTTTCAACATAGTTTTCTCTAGGAACACATATAAAAACATAGGGAAGAAAAAACATAGGGAAGCAACAACGCGAGCTATTGATCTATAACACAATTTGCAAAATACTACCAGGACTAAGTTCATGATAAATTGAAGTTCAATTAATCATATTACTTAAGAACTCCCACTTAGACAGACATCTCTCTAGTCATCTAAGTGATCACGTGATCCAAATCAACTAAACCATGTCTGATCATCACGTGAGATGGAGTAGTTTCAACGGTGAACATCAATATGTTGATCATATCTACTATATGATTCACGCTCGACCTTTCGGTTTCCGTGTTCCGAGGCCATATATGTATATGCTAGGCTCGTCAAGTATGACCTGAGTATTCCGCATGTGCAACTGTTTTGCACCCGTTGTATTTGAACGTAGAGCCTATCACACCCAATCATCACGTGGTGTCTCAGCACGAAGAACTTTTGCAACGGTGCATACTCAGGGAGAACACTTCTTGATTATTAAGTGAGAGATCATCTTAAAATGCTATCGTCAATCAAAGCAAGATAAGATGCATAAAGGATAAACATCACATGCAATCAATATAAGTGATATGATATGGCCATCATCATCTTGTGCTTGTGATCTCCATCTTCGAAGCACCGTCGTGATCACCATCGTCACCGGTGCGACACCTTGATATCCATCGTAGCATCGTTGTCGTTACGCCATCTATTGCTTCTACGACTATCGCTACCGCTTAGTGATAAAGTAAAGCAATTACAGGGCATTTGCATTTCATACAATAAAGCGACAACCATATGGCTCCTGCCAGTTGCCGATAACTTCGGTTACAAAACATGATCATCTCATACAATAAAATATAGCATCACGTCTTGACCATATCACATCACAACATGCCCTACAAAAACAAGTTAGACGTCCTCTACTTTGTTGTTGCAATTTTTACGTGGCTGCTACGGGCTTAGCAAGAACCGTTCTTACCTACGCATCAAAACCACAACGATAGTTTGTCGAGTTGGTGCTGTTTTCACCTTCGCAAGGACCGGGCATAGCCACACTCGGTTCAACTAAAGTGAGAGAGACAGACACCCGCCGGTCACCTTTAAGCAACGAGTGCTCGTAGCGGTGAAACCAGTCTCGCGTAAGCGTACGCGTAATGTCGGTCCGGGCCGCTTCATCTCACAATGCCGCTGAACCAAAGTATGACATGCTGGTAAGCAGTATGACTTATATCGCCCACAACTCACTTGTGTTCTACTCGTGCATATAACATCAACACATAAAACCTGGCTCGGATACCACTGTTGGGGAACATAGTAATTTCAAAAAAATTCCTACGTACACGCAAGATCATGGTGATGGCATAGCAACGAGAGGGGAGAGTGTTGTCCACGTACCCTCGTAGACCGTAAGCGGAAGCGTTAGCACAACGCGGTTGATGTAGTTGTACGTCTTCACGATCTGACCGATCCAAGCACCGAACGTACGGCACCTCCGAGTTCAGCACACGTTCAGCTCGATGACGATCCCCGGGCTCCGATCCAACAAAGCTTCGGGGATGAGTTCCGTCAGCACGACGGTGTGGTGACGATGATGATGTTCTACCGGCACAGGGCTTCGCCTAAACTCCGCGACGATATGACCGAGGTGGAATATGGTGGAGGGGGGCACCGCACACGGCTAAGGAACGATCTGTAGATCAACTTGTGTGTCCATGGGGTGCCCCTGCCCCCGTATATAAAGGAGGGAGGGGGAGGCCGGCCGGCCCTTGTTGGGCGCGCCAGGAGGAGGAGTCCTCCTCCTAGTAGGAGTAGGACTCCTCCTTTCCTACTCCTACTAGGAGGGGAAGGAAGGGGAGAGGAGGGGGAGGAAAGAGGGGGGCGCCACCCCCCCTCCTAGTCCAATTCGGACCAGAGGGAGAGGGGGCGCACGGCCCTTCCTGGCCGCCCCTCTCTCTTCCCACCAAGGACCATGTGGCCCATTAACTCTCCGAGGGGGGGTCCGGTAACCCTCCGGCACTCCGGTTTTCTCCAAAATCACCCGGAACACTTCCGGTGTCCGAATATAGTCATCCAATATATCAATCTTTATGTCTCGACCATTTCGAGACTCCTCGTCATGTCCGTGATCACATCCGGGACTCCGAACAAACTTCGGTACATCAAAACTTATAAACTCATAATAAAACTATCATCGTAACGTTAAGCGTGCGGACGCTACGGGTTCGAGAACTATGTAGACATGACCTAGAACCATTCTCGGTCAATAACCAATAGCGGGACCTGGATGCCCATACTGGTTCCTACATATTCTACGAAGATCTTTATCGGTCAAACCGCATAACAACATACGTTGTTCCCTTTGTCATCGGTATGTTACTTGCCCGAGATTTGATCGTCGGTGTCCAATACCCAGTTCAATCTCGTTACCGGTAAGTCTCTTTACTCGTTCCATAATGCATCATCCCGTAACCAACTCATTTGGTCACATTGCTTGCAATGCTTATAATGATGTGCATTACCGAGAGGGCCCAGAGATACCTCTTCGACAATCGGAGTGACAAAACCTAATCTCGAAATACGCCAACTCAACATGTACCTTTGGAGACACCTATAGTACTCCTTTATAATCACCCAGTTACGCTGTGACGTTTGGTAGTACCCAAAGTGTTCCTCCGGTAAACGGGAGTTGCATATTTCTCATAGTTACAGGAACATGTATAAGTCATGAAGAAAGCAATAGCAGCATACTAAACGATCAAGTGCTAGGCTAACGAAATGGGTCGTGTCAATCACATCATTCTTCTAATGATGTGATCCCATTAATCAAATGACAACACATGTCTATGGTTAGGAAACATAACCATCTTTGATTAATGAGCTAGTCAAGTAGAGGCATACTAGTGACTATATGTTTGTCTATGTATTCACACATGTATCATGTTTCCGGTTAATACAATTCTAGCATGAATCATAAACATTTATCATGAAATAAGGAAATAAATAATAACTTTATTATTGCCTCTAGGGCATATTTCCTTCACTGCGGTGCATAGCAGGAGCTGTGGAGGGTCTCTACGGTCTCCTGGCATCACCAGGAGCACGGTGATGCACGCCGTTGCGAGCTGCGGTGGCTAGCGCGACGGCAGCGAGGTGCTACGGCCATCAAGGGAGCGGCGGCTACGGCAAGCAAATGAGAACGGCGTTAGGGGGAAGATGTGCAGGAGCTCATGATGATCTCGATGGCGTCGTCGGCGAGCTCGGGGATGCACTGGAGTTGGCGGGGCAGCGAAGATGAAAACGACGCTGATGGAAGCTCTCCAGGGCTTCCCACGTCACGTGGCTCAACACAGAGGTAGCAGGCGACAGCGCGGAGCTTGCAGACATAGAGAGAGGGCGAGGGGGAGACGATAGCTACAACGGTGATGAGCTGCGGCGACGGCTACGCTCGGCCACGGTGAGAGGGGGAGACCAGGGGAGGAGGGAGAGTGAGAGAGGTCTGGGGCGGCATGTGGCGTCGTCGAGGACGTCCATGCATAGAGGGGGAGGACAGGCAGGCAGCTGTGTGGACGGACGCGTGCGCCCGTGCGGCGACCATGCGCCCCTGTCCTCCTGGCGGGAAGAGGGGGACGACTAGCACAGCCAGCTAGCTGGGCTGGCCTGCTGGGCCGCATAGTGCCAGGCCTCCAGGTGACACTACAAAAAAATTACACTTCTGTGATGATACATGTTTGTCATAGTAGGTCGTGTTTTTTGTCATGCATGTACATCCATGACGATTTTATGACAGAATCAAGATAGTCATACCTGTGCTGTCGTAGAAGTGTTCCATGACATTACCAAAAATATCATCACGGAAGTGTCCACTTCCATGACGATAAATCGCGCGTCACAGAAGTGCTTTCATCAAGGGTGACCGACATGTGGCATCCACCGTAACGGCACACCGTTAAGCTATCGGGTCGGGTTTTGGATCCGATAACCCGTTAACAGCCCCGACCAATGGGGATTTTCCACGTGTAAAATCATCATTGGCTGGAGGAGACACGTGTCAGGTCCGCGCTGGCACAGGTGTCACTCATCCAATGGGCAAGACGCGCCTATGATATGTTGACACGTGGACCGGCCCATCAAGTTTAAATGGGCCAGCCCAACTAAAGGCCCACAAGATTTTGCGGACCATAATGGGCCGGCCCAGCTAAAGGCCCACAAGATTTTGCAGACCATAATGGGCTGGCCCAGCTAAAGGCCCATAAGATTTTGCAGGCCATAATGGTCCGGCCCAGGTAAAGGCCCACAAGATTTTTGTGTGCCATAATGGGCCGGCCCAGGTATAGGCCCACAAGATTCTTGCGAATCATAATGGGATGGCCCAGCTAAAGGCCCATGAGATTTCGCCGACATTAATGGGCCAGCCCAGCTGTCGGCCCACAAGATTTTGAAGACCCTAGTAGGCCGGCCCATTAACTGGCTGCCATGTTTTGGGCCAAATGCCGACCCATATTTGATCCGGTCCATTAATGGCCTACCACGTTCCGGGCCTAATAGTGGCCCATATGAGATCCGGCCCGTTAAAAGCCTACCACGTTCTGGGCCAAATTATGGCCCGGATCAGATCCGGCCCTTCAAGAGGCTATGGGCTCAATTATGGCCCATATCAGATTCGGCGCGTCAACTGGACACTATGCTTTTGGGCCCACTTGCTAAAGGCCCACTTAGTAATTCAGCCTGATATTAGTTTTGGCCTCTTAAGGGCCCGTTTAACATTTCGGCCCTATATTAATTTCGGCCTATTAAATGCCCGTCATATAGTTGGGCCTAACTATGGCCCGGTTTGCATCCGGCCTGCTCGCAGCCGATATCTGATTGGGCCAAACAAGGACCGAGACAATTTTGGCCTGTTAAAAGCCCGTGATTTGATTCGCACAATCATGGGACGGGGTTCATTTCGGGTTGCTGCCGGCCCGTTAGCTGTTCGGCACGTTTCAGGCCCAACCTACATCGTGATTGCATGACGGTCCGATTATGTACCATAATTTTACGGTTTGGTCGGTTTACTGCGAAGACATGATATATATACAGTAAAATAACTGCAGCATCGTGAATAAGAAAAAACCTAGACTACACAATAAAGAAATTACAACATATTACATCCACTGGGCATCAAAGTTCGCCACTATGATAATAAAGCACAAGCAGACAGCAGATTACATACACTTGGCATCAAAGATCGCCGCCAGTGCAAATAAACACGCCGAAAAAATAGTATACAAAACCGACAGCACTTTAATAGAGTTCAAGAAAGGTTAACCCTGCTGGGGAGCTGCAGTGCAAGCAGCTGAGCAAGATGATGAGACTGTGCTTGTTCAACACTTAAATCTTCCTCACTCTGAAAGATAAACAAGCAGAGAGATGACAGGTTTTGCACATAAAAGTATCAGTGCTGACAATTCAACACATTTCTTACTGACGAATAAAGTGACACAGTTTAAAATTGCATTAACACAATATGGTATTGTTTAGGTCAAGACATGGCAGGAAATGACATTGTGAAGGAGTTGGCGGCTTCACAACACCACTGGATTACAGATCAAGAAGTCATAAGTATCAATGGTTAGTGTGCTGTCAATTTATCCCATTTAAGATTGGCAAATAAAGAGACAGTTTAAATAATATTCCCTCCATCCGGAATTACTTTTCATCAAAATGGATGTGTCTAGAACTAAAATACATCTAGATCCATCCATTTCGATGACAAGTATTTTCGGACGGAGGGAGTAGTAGAATTATATGACACTGTTCATAGTCAAGACATTACAGAATATGACATTGTGCTGTAGTGGGTAGGTTCGCCACACCACTAGATTACGGATGAAGAACAGAAGCATACATGCAGTGCAAAAGAAGATCACTTGCTCTATATAGTTTAATTTACATGGTATGAAGAAGGAACTTGGTTGTACAACTGAAAACTTTAATTGAGAAAGGACAAACTTTTGTTTATGAACTACATAATAAACTTTAAACATGCAATTTGATGTAAACACCAAAAATAAACAGTTGTTGCAGTCATGCCTAACCAAATATATACAACAAAGTTTGAAGGCTTGAGATGGACAAACTTACATTATTGGTCAAGACAGGTTCTATAAAGGCCTTGTCCATGCTTATGGGGGGGGGGAATCAAGAAGTTTACCACGGAATCTTCTTCATAAGCATTGTCTTTATTCTACATTTTGCTAAGAGTAAATATAGATGTGATAATATACAAAAAAATGGAGAATATTTAAGATAAGATGAAGAGTGATGCTACATAACCAAGTAGCTATAAATGTAAGTGCAATGATACAGGCAAAAGGTACAGCCAAGAGCAATGCACAACTAAACTTCTTCAGTACCAACCTTATGGTAAGAGTAAATATAGATCTGATGTGTAGAAAATGGAGGGCAAAGGAAAATAAGCTGCAGAGTGATGGTACATGACCAACTACCTGTCATTATCAGTACACTGATAAAGGACAGCATGTACTTACAAGAACAATGCAGATCTAAAAAAATATTGGCATTGGATATATTCTACACTAATGTAACCATTCATACAGATCAGATAATTTGGAGCGAACAATTGATAAGCAAGCTATCATGCATACTGCTGTCACATAATGAACCAGGTATGTATGCAAGTACAGTGATACAGGACAACATGTACTAACAAGAGCAAAGCAGCGGGCAGCATATTTGCGATATCCTGTCGTTCTTTTCAAACCGGAATTCTTCTTCGAGCAGATTTCCTACAGAAAAGATCCATAAGGCACATGCGAAAAAGTAGAAGTTCAAATTGTCATGTGATTTCATACACAATACCTCATCCTCGGAACGAGACCAGTGCATAAAAAGGTTTTTCCATTCAATGTCTTCTAAATTTAGCACAAGAGACTTCACCAGAAATTCGTTTATAGACTTGCCATCAAAGTGTGATTTCCTTAGGTAACACTGATACTGCTACAATGAATCTTGAAAAGCACAAGCAAGCTTTGCTCGTCATGACTATCCAGATTGACCCTCGCCTAGTTACAACAATGTAATGTAAATCATTGATGTGTTCAATCAGCAGAAAACAAGAAAATAATAACCATGAATAATAGCACTTACATGTAAGTTGGACAGGAAGATGTGAAAATGGTGTTTGTCTTCACAATAATCTTCCCATGATGGGAATATATGCATGTAGTCCCTAACAACATTGAAAGCATTCTCCTTTAAACTGGGAATAAATGGAATGGGGTTCCAATCTGCAGGAATTGGCTGTCTCTGTAGTTGGGATAGGTCTTTGGCCGGTGGACTTGCTGTACTTTTTGGTGGAGTGTGATTTTTCTGTGGTACAACTGGTGCTATGGCAAATGAAATCGGTATACCTTTTGCTGGAGTGCAGGTCCTGTGTGGTGGGTCTAGTGGTGTGGCCAGTGAAGTATGGGTACAGTCTGCTGGAGTCGGTCCTACGTTTTGTGTCACTGGTTGTACAGCCAATATAAGTGGGGTGTTGTCTGATTTCTCCGGCACCACCACATTTTTCAAGGACTTTGCTGGTGCTCCTTCAGGTTCGGCAATCATCCTCTTCCTTTTTGATGTCAGATGCACACGAACAACATTTGAGTGGAAAAACATGGTATGATGACAGATGGAATATGTATTGACAATGGATGGGCATGGCATCTCGACATATATGATGAGTAAACTAAGCAGATGGCGGTGCAACAAAGTAGAAGAAATGCAAGACAACATATGCAAGATACCCGCAATCAGAGTAAAATCAGCAAAGTGGAACTTGCTGGAATATATGTGCTAGTATTGCCGGTACGGCTAGAAAGGCTTCGGATACCATCTCTCTTCAATGAAGGTGCGGTACTGTTAATATCAGTGTAACTCTCAAAGCCGACACAGCTTCGCGCATTTCCTGGCTATTCTTATAGGATTCCAGTGGGCAGGCCACTACAAATCCTATTCCTATGTTCACAAGATCCTACGAATCAAAGAGGCTCAAAGTGTCCATCACAACCGACCATATAGACCTCTACACTGCAAATGTCCCTGCTCATCTTCAGTACAAGGAACATACTGTACTACTAGCATACTCCCTCCATTCCAAAAGATAAGTCTTGGTAAAGATTTCCACTATGGATCACATACAAATGTATCCAGATACATTTTGGAGTGTAGGTTCACTCATTTTGCTCCATATGTAGTCCATGGTGGAATCTATACAAAGACTTGTATTTAGGAACGGAGAGAGTACATATTAAAGAAGAACGGAAGAGGAACATGGTAAAGAAGAGCAAGCAGATTTTGGATAATAAAATGTTGGTTGCGCAGTTCCCACACATGATGAACCAGAGCGCATTAAGAATGAAACTCCCAGCTGTCTGTCGACTATTTCAGGCGGTTGGATGAAGATCCTACGTCTCCTAACCCTTCTTCTTCCTCGTCTCTGATTCTTCCCATACAGAACACCGCACGGGCCGCCGGCTGGACCACCAGCCCCCACCGCCTATGTTCCTCCACCACCCCCACCCCCACCCGCGCCCCAACCCCCACCCGCATCGAGTTTTCTTCGTTCGGCGAGGCCCCACAACCACCCGAGCCCCTTGGATCGCATCGACGAACTCCCGTGAGCTCTGAAAAATTGACTGACCCAATTTTGAAATTTAGTCTACTGTGATTTAACTAGTGTGGA
>NC_057810.1:173583942-173632649 GCF_018294505.1 Triticum aestivum | reverse complement strand
CCCGATCCGAAGGCATGGACGAGAGAGGTCGATCTCTTGTAATGGACGGCGGCGGCGGGGTATCAGCTCCGGCATGGTGGAGGAGGATGGCGGCGGACAGAGGAGGGTGGGGTGGAGAGGGTGTTTTGGCGCCCACGGAGTACGAATGGGGAAAGGGGAGGTAGAGAGGAAGGGGGGAACAATGTATTCAGGGCGCACTTGTCTCAAATGCGAGGAAATTTACAAACTTAGCCCCCGTTTCAAATTTCTACTACATCACAGCAACATTAGTCGGTTGGGAATAGGACGGTAATCTCGCATACACCGAATATTTGCCGACGAGAGATTGTTTTGGAGCCCACCGTGTATGAATATGAATCGGGAAGGGAGTCGATTTCGGCCGAGGGCACACTATGTTTTGGCGCCCATCGTGTATGAATCCGGGTGAGAGGCGGTTACATCACGTTTGGGTGAAATAACAAACCTACCCTTATCAAAACCTATAGAAATCCAGCAGATAGGCTTTGCGTGGCAGGGATAGGCAGTAGTGATTTCCATCTCGTAGATTTTGGTTTCGGGCGGTTACTGCGACTTTCCCCGCTTCGTTCAAATTTTGCAGAGTGCACGTTTACCGTGCCAACTCAATTCGAATCCCATTTGTATTCTACTATTTTTTTTGGGTGGGATCCATTTTCAATTTGAATTACATTCTATATACATCATTATATATATATATATACTTTCAAAGGCACAACAAAGAATTCAGCTCCTTTATATGTATAATATGATTTACAAATACAACGATCTCGAAATCTTGAGGTTGAATTCGAAATATGGATCAGTAATATCTACATATTAAATAACATAGATGTGCGTGAATTCATATGAGTATGCATGTTTGATAGATCAATTTTGGTTCGAGTATGGATTACATGTATCATCATCTCGAATTCAAATATTTGAATCCCTTTTTTCTTCACTCCTTTCACGCCCATCTCTCTCACATGCATGCTCCTTCAGGTAGCTATCACTCTCTTTTCTCCATCTCACCCACACGCTCACTTCATGTTTCTCCTATCCTCGCAAACATGGTCTCTCGACGTCTCCCTTGAGAAGTGTCACACTCTCCCTATCATTATACATTACATGGTTTTCATTATCTCTCACGTCTCTACTGTTCTCTGGTATCACTCAGTACCTAACCTTTCTTTTTCACCGCCACACACACAGTCTCCACTCGTCTTTCACTTTGTCTTTATCTCCATGGGATTCTCTCACACACCTCATATGTCTCTACATATGACTCATACCACTAAAATTACTCTGTCTCTCTCCTGTAGACACAACATTTGTTGTGGTCTCCTTTTCGTCTCCATCTCAGACTGACATTATTCATTTGTTTACCGATCAGACAACCCCGACTACCGTCTCCTCTCTCTCTCACACAGACACACACACAGAACTCCTCCTTCCACTCCCCTTCATGACTACCGTCTCTCTCTCACACACACAAAACTCTCACTTTCGCACCCCGACTCGTATTTCTCTCACAAACATTTATCGACTATCTAAACTCTAGATAGGTTTATACACCCGCACACTCGTGCTTCCACCATCGCATACATGTCTCTCTCCCGCTCCTTGTATCTATGTAGCTTTTTCTTCCCTTCTTGAGACACGCCCTCTCGATCGTTCACATACACACTATCACCTCAATTTAAGCCGATACCTATCGCACAAACACTACTTGTGTCTTTGTCACACATGCACTCCGTCCTCCTCCACTCTCCCTCCCTCTCACACACACATGGGCTTTTTGCAACAACTAGCAAGATGCCCATGCGTTGCACGGAACATCAAGATGCATTTGTATGAGTAGTTTATCTTGTGGGGGAAAAGGATGAACGAGGGAAGGCCTTATTTGCAAATGTGGAGAGGGGTGTGGGTATCTTTTTGCAAAATTGCCATAGTTTCCTTCCTAACCGTCAGATATATATCGGATGGCCTATATTGCAGGATGGCAGGCACATGATCATCACCGACAATGCTTTTTATAAGAGTAGGGATAAAAATAGAGTTGGTGCTGATGGTGGGCCTCCCATCCTGCAATGTAGGTCGTCCGATTTATATCTGACGGATAGGAAGGAAAATATGGCAATTTACCCGCACTCTTCACCACATTTGCAGATAAGACCTTCCCTCGTTCATCCTTTTCTCCCACAAGATCTTGATGTTCCGTGCAACGCACGGGCATCTTGCTAGTAAGAGTTGAAATTAGACATATACCACTTCTCAAATCTTGAAACCAACAACACTCCTCCCTTATCTCATCAAAACCGCTAAAGGAATATATTTTGAGTGAAACATAACATATTTTTAGTGATATACGTATTTCAAAACTAGACTTTTTTTTCTATCAAATCAGTGAATATGTATTAATCTACTTTGATCGTGTGGCAACGCATTGGCACATTGCTAGTAGTTATTATAATTTTTTGGACACCAGACAAACGGTGGAGTACATATACAAAGAGAAGAGGCGCACGCACGCAGTCGGCCTCTCGCTATCTCGCACACATGAGTGTTACGTAAAGGCGACGTTAACAAATAAACCCCAAAACGCTAGGTGCACGATTGCTGCATTCGCGGGTATCGGGTACGTGGTGGAGCACCTTAGTAGGAGATGATGGTCGGGACCACAGGTGAACGACTTGGAGCGCGGTGGCTTGCCAGTTGCCACAGATCGAGTAGCCACGTTTAAAATATCGTTTTTTAGCGGGGTTAAGAGTTCCGATTTTCAATGGCATGTTATATGTAGTAAGTAGTTTTTAGAACGATTGGTATGGAGCGAAAATGGAATTCATAGTACTACGTACCTCCTTGGCGTATGGTTGTATGGGTTTATGTTGCGAGATGTTGAACCTGGTAGTTCTAGGGCAATACTATGGTTTAGATTTAGATGCTGGTTTTCAGTAATCGGAAGCGGAAACCCTTCTTTGATTAAAGAAAACTACTACCTCCATTCTGGTTTACTAGTCCCCATCATACTTTGGGTCAAAGTTTGTCCACGAATTTTACTTGTAAAATGTGAATGGAAAACAAGATTTTGTTATACCCAAACAGAAAAGGACTGGAGTGATTGCTCTGACACGGACGCGCCCTCTCATAGCGTAGGCATTGAACCGGCGCGCCAGCCAAGAGGGTCGCACTCGCTGTATGCCCGGCTGAGCATGCATCCTCGCCGCGTGCAACCCGCTTAAGACTGCCCCTCCTGCCTTCATTGAATCCACGCGTGTGCCGGCAACACGTCCTTCCGCGAGCCGACAGGCATTTTAGAACAGAAAAAATGACTAAAATATAATTAATTTACGCATGGTCTTGACTTGTTGTGCTTGCACTGGTAGCAGGAACTAGTAGAGGTTTTTCTTTATTTATAACTCTCCTCACATTTTTTTTGGCTTTGAAGTGAATCATGGTTGTGGAAATTATATATGAATGTGCAGATATCTGTGAACATGAGTTTGATGTGGAAGTTGAACTTGTAATGTCGGTCTTGCGCGTGAACTATACCATGTCCAATGCTTCGTCTGTTACTGTTTGGAAAGTAATTGCTGTTATTACATGACCCAAAAAAACATTTTGTGCCACATCAATAGATGCACAGACATCACAACAGGCATGCTGACTGGATAAACATTTGAACCTAGCTATTATGAAGGAAATTTTGTATTGACAACAGTTTTAGATAGCAGGAGACGCCTAGCCTGCTTTGCCTCTGCTAGCTTATTTCTGGCTTCTTCCATCTCTTCTTTGACTTGGGTGAAGAGAGCGCCTGATTGCTCTTTTCGCTTCTTCAGGAACTCAGCTACATTCTCAAGGGCTGCTGCACGCTTTATTTTAGCCTCTACTAATGCCACGAGGACACGAACGGCTGACGACTCCACCTAGCTTGTGTGTAATCCAGCATCATCTGGGAATTTGCACCTTGTGTCTAATCCAGCATCATTAGGGAACTGGCACCTTGTGTGTAATCCAGCCTCATTTTGGAAACATGATCTCGAGGTTGACCATACTTCCCTCCTCGCAGGAACTGCATCCTGACATGAAGTTACTTCTTTTTCAGATCAATATTCAGAGAAACCTAGATCCATTTAGTAGAAGCTAGATAAACAGAACTCGGAGAAGTGAATTCAAAAGGAAAAGAAATATAAAAACAGACTACAAGGTGAAAACACCCACTTCCTACATCAAGCTAAAAACGAAAGCATTAGGACGATTAAGACTCTTCTTATTACACATCGAAGAACACCACGCTTAAGAGAAACAGAAACTACAACATATACACATCGAAGAACACGAGGCTAAACGAAAGTAATTGAAAGGGTGTTACTTACCAAAGCTCGTTTTATAGGTTCGGTGCAGCTCCTCTTTAACATGCCATGCTCCTTGAAGATGTCCCGAATATCCCGTGTTTGGTCTTCATTGCTCCTCTGCATGTTCACACTCGTGGTTTTGAAATCTCAACATGGCAAGAAAAATACTAGTAGTAATACGCGCACATCTTGTGGGCAACATTAAAGCACTCGTCTGCCATGTTAGAGCATCTCCAACAAAATTGCAACACGCAGCGGTTTAAAAAAGTGTTTACAGTGCTGAGATCGAGAAGTAGATACTAGAGAGTAGAGGATAGTTCTCAGCATAGATAGATAAAAAAAGATAATTCAACTACTCCTCGTCGTCTGACTCCTCCTTGGTGATGGCCTCCTCCGACGTCTAACTGTAGGCGTGAAGATACTGATCGTCGTCGGATTCCCAGGGCGATGCTGCTCCTAGCCTCATGTTCAATTGAGCATCCGCTTTTCGCCTACGCTTGTCCTCGCGATAGGCGGCTCGCTCCGCCCTCCTCTTATCCCTCTCTGCCCTCCTTTGCGCGTAGAACTCGCGCTCGTTGATGATGTCCTGCGGGAAGTGTTGGCGCCATAGCGCCATGGCTTCCTCGTCCATCTCAGCGATGTAGAGATGGTGCTCCCGCCTCTGGTTGTCGCGAGATCCTCGTCGGTGCTAAGCCACAGCAGAGGCGCGAGCTCCTGCGCCCGCTCCCGTGTCGGCACGTTGGAGAAGTTCAATGTTCTATGAGGCCGCCGGAGGCACCACGCCGCCGCGTCGTACGCGCGGGCGGCCTCGTTGGCGGTGTCGAAATTGCCGAGGCCGAGGCACATCCCGCAGAACCGGATCTTGGCGGAGAAGCCGCCGGAGGGGTGTGCGTGGACCCCGTGGTATCCCAAAGTTTCCCGGCGATGCGGCGGCATGGTGGCGCAGCGGCGGTGAGGCAAAAAAGAGCAGGGAGAGAGCAGTGGCGAGGTACAGAGCGGTGGCAAGGCACAGAGTGGTGGTAGGGCGTTGGGTTTTATAAAGCGCGCCGGACGCCGCGCGCCAAAACTAGTGCACGCCCGGCCGCTTTTTCCTGCACGCGCGATCCTTTCCCGACGTCTCTGCTATCTCTACTCTCTTCTCTATGGTTATATTTATTTTATATTTTATATTTAATATTTATCTCTACTTCCTTTACTGTCTACTTTTTTTTCTCTATACTTTTTTTTCTTGCAATATAGGCCGTCTGATTTATATCTGACATATAGGAAGGAAACAAATGGGAATTTTGCAAAAAGATACCCATACCCCTCTCCAGATTTGCAAATAAGACCTTCCTTCGTTCATCCTTTTCTCCCACAAGATAAACTACTCATAAAAATGCATCTTGATGCGTGCAACGCATGGGCATCTTGCTAGTTCTAAAAACCTTTCCATCATTTGCCACACTACTGGTTGCAGATGAAAAACCTACCCGAGCACAGCGCGATACAGGAGAGACGCACAATTACAAGCTGATATTCTGTTGGACAATGGACCCTATAACAAATTAATTTTACGGGAAAAATAGCACCCAGGAAAACTAAAGGGTAGGTATGAACAAAATTGGAATTGCACATGTACTGCTAAGTGATTCAATACACACATTACCAATCGAGGAGGAGAACGATGGTTGCGGTGGCCTCTGTGAGTCATGGTCAGCAACGAGAGTCAATTCATTGTCCACGACAGTGGTACTTCTGCGCTTGGCGTCGGCTTCCGAGAAGCAGATCCGAGACCGTGGAAGACGATGCCGGGGAAGAGGCTCCGTGTACGATGACGACAGTGGACAGGCTAGAGTGCGGCGTACGAGGTCGTCGATGAGGTAGATGCGCTGCGGTGGACGAGTGTGCCGATGTAAAGGGGAGGAGCACGAAGGCTGTGGTGCCGTGGAGAAGTCTATTTTGCGGTGGGGATAGAAAATTGGGAGTATTCAGGTGTACTACTCTGGGTGCCGGGGTGGGGTTGGCTGGGTAGGGTGAACCTGAAGTTACGAAAATAGCCCCCTACCAAGCGTCATCCGCAGGCCTGTTCCGAAGGCTATGATGGTAACTTCCCACTGCTCGAATCAGGGTCGCGGGAGATTTTCCCGCCGACCTCAAAATTTTGTGACATTGGACTCCCCGTGTGACGTGTTGAGTGATTCGGCTAAGCAACTAGCAAGTAGTAGTAATAAACTCTGCATATTAGGTTTGACCGAAGTTAAACTTCCTAAAGTTTGACCATGTTTATATAAAAGTATAAACATTTACCATAACAAATATGTATGATGTGAAAGTACATTCAATAATGAATCTAATGGTATTTATTTGTTATTGTAGATGTTAATATTTTTTGTTATAAGCTTTCTGAGAGTTTACAAAACTTGACTTTGACCAATGCTAATACGTGGACTTAAATAAAAACGGAGGGAGTACACATTTGTTTTCTTAGTTTGTAGTGAACTAATCATTTGCTGAAATTGTGAAATAAATATATTAGGCTATTGACTTCGAATGTAATGGTCTATACAATTCAATAGTTACAATCATTGTCCAATGCCAAGATGTATACAAGGTCTATAGTACTTCACAACCTGCTCAAACTCACATAATCCCAGTCAAATGAGAATCTAAATGCATTTCATAGTTATTACTTTGTAGGATGCAACAAAAACAACCAAAACTCTACATTAGCCATTATAGAAGCAACATTTTGACATATCCCAATGTGTGAATGAAACGTGCAGAGAGAGCTTTTGAAGATGGAGCAGATAGGGCAGGAAAGATTGTATTTATGTGGACGAGAGAGTAGGAGACAAACCTAACGAGACAGAGAGAGAGAGAGAGAGAGAGAGAGAAAGAGAAAGAGAGAGGAAGAAGTTAGGTCTGTGAGAAAGATGGAGACATGTAATATATGTGAGATGCGTGTGCATCCGGACTCTGTATACTTGGAAGGAGAAGAGACAACACGTTTGATGAGAGAGCTGGAAAAACATGGACGAGAGGGGAAGGATCTCATGGGTTGAGGGATTGACAATTTTGTGCGGGGGAGAGAGGGATTCGTAATTTTGTGCAAGAGAGAAAGAGAGGGTGGGGGAGGAGTTAGTCAGCCACCGTCACATCACCCTGCTTCCAAATGACCCCTCATTTTCTAGTGCGGTGTGGTCGCCGTCTTCGATCTGCTCGATGACCTGTTTGAAGATTGAGGTGTTGTGCATGTTGGGGTGCAAAGAAGCACAAGCGAGAGTGGTCGCTATATAACCTTGGATGGGGATGAATTGTGTGCTCGGGGGAGTGTGTGTGTGTGTGTTTTGCTGCGTGTGTGTGTGTGTGTGTGTGTGTCAGATATTGAGCGAAAACAAACCTAAGGAGAGAAATGGGTATTCACGAAGAGATTGTGCGGGCCTTGAGGTGGGAAGGGGCCGAGTGAGGGTGTCAAAATGTGCGCGTTGATGCATGTATTGCATGCGATCATGCGAGGGACGGACGAATCGAGAGAGATGGTTGTTGTGTTACGGATGCTCCTCTCTCTCTCTGTCTCTCTCTCTCTCTCTCTCTCTCACACACACACACAAGTAAACTAGAAGACCGTTCTCTCATGTATACACAATGTATCGGCATCTGTCTATGTCTCACTCATGCATGATCATTTGCACATTCACACCTCTCTATGTCTGTATCACAGGCACACCGTCTCCACATTGCCCTTCCGCCACAACACACAAATGGACACATACACACGTTCTCTCTTAGTCACACACACAAAATAAGTATTAAAAAAACAAGGGCGCACCTCAAACGTCCAAATCCAAATAAACACAAACTGGAGCTAAATTCAAATATATGGAAATATTGCAGCGTCAAGAACTTTCCCAGGAAAAAAAAGTTGAGTAATATTCGAGGATTGTTTTCACACACACAAAAAGGTTCGGTGGATGTCCTTCGAGCGCGACACGGTGACGCACCGTTCGATCGACCGCGCGGCCGCGGTTCATGCGCTTGCACAGGATTCCGTATCGTGGCTGTGGTACTAACTTCAAAAAATTTAATAAAAGCGCTGCCTAAGTCTAATGTTTACGTGTACTAGTACGGTTTTCTTTTAAGTTTGACCAACCTTATATAAAACTAAAGTAAGCTCCCATAGGTGCACTCATCAATATGCCGCCGCCGCCGTTGCGCATGCCGGCGCCCGCCTGCTCCGGCCAACAATTTCTCGCCCGTCACCGCTGTGTCGCCGCCATCCCTGTGCCATGAAGCCAAAGGCTCGCCTGCTCACGTCGTTTGCAGTCCCTCCTCGCCATGCCACCGTGTTGCCAAGCACGCGAGCGGCTGGTGGAGCCGCGTCTATGCACGCAGCGTACGAACAGGAGGACAAGCGCGTGCTCCAGCACGCCAGCGAGGAGGAACTAGCGTGTCATTGTCATCTCCGCCCGCGTGGAGGAGGCGTGCATGGTGGCTGTCGCGGCGCAAGCCGGTCGCGCGCGCATCGAGGCGGCAAATCGGGTGCGGACGCGGAATCTACCTTCGAGACCTTGAATGCCACGTGGATCCTGTAATCTGAAGGAGCAATTTGGGTCAGTCGACTCATGTGAGCCATTTGATGCAACATGGATGGCTAGAAGGGCTTCTTCCACCTCTTCTTTCGTCTTTTTCCTTCGCTCCGTCGAACTTCTTTCACGAATCGACTGACCCAAATTATACTACTAGTATGAACGTATTAAGTACAGTAGGAACACGAAGATACGAGCAGTAGTACCAACTACAAGAAGAACAGTAGTAAGACATAGTACTAGTACTACTCTATGTACTAAAGAGTTCAAATAATGAGAAAGAACAAAAACATAGTTCTGCTGGGGCCTCAGCACAACACACCCTTGAAAATAAACTAAGCAACTAGTCCGATTGACACTGCAGTAGAACCAGCATGAGCGACGGCACTGCCACCTACTCGGAGTCCGAGTCCATGTCCTCTACTTCGTCCTCGTCCCTCTTCCTCTTCCTCTTCGTTGATGCTTCTTTGCTTGAACCGAACACTGGGCTCTGCTTCTTCATCCAACCCTTGTAGATATTTAAACAAAGGTAGGCATCCATTGCTGCGTATAGGATGTGATCTTCATCCAATATCTTTGACTCCCATGCATGATGAAACTCGTGATGAGGTTTCTTCAGTTTAGCGTATGAAGGATCAATCATGGCTGCTGCCAGGGTCAACATTGAAGGTTGAGAGGAGGACACCAGGCTTGCCTTCTGGAGATCGAAGGGCTAGCCTACAACGAGACCTATCCAACGCAGGACATCCCTTGTTCTTAAAGCCTACAGTAACGAATTTCACTCTTTTGTCCTTGAGGAAGTTCTTTAAATCCTGGCACTCAACGTCGGCATGGCATATGTGGTAGACCAAGCAAACGTTATGTACGCAAACCTAGATCACGGCAGGCTTCTTCCTCTCTTCGTCCTTTAGATCCTTTTCTCGTCCCAGGACTGTGGTGTACTCAACATCTAGCCCAGCGACCCACTCATCCGTTGAACTGTTGAACATGCGTAGGAAGCTAGCAAGATGCTTTCACCGTCGCGGATCCACATGTGTAGATGACGATGAACTGATCGCCGGTGATGGCTCTAACCTGGTACTCAGCGGTGACCATGGAGATTTGGGAGGCCATGGATTTTGGAGGAGGGTTAGGAGAAGTTGAACTGTTGTACCCCGCAAAAACTGGGAGCGAACTAATGTGAAAGGACGGGACGACTGGGAGCGAACTATTGTGAGGTAGAAGACGGGGACGAGTAGGGCGTGCGAACGGCGTGGGGTTGTTGGCTTGCCCGGTGGATCAATGGCTGCAAGCCCCCAAAGAGTTCTCGAGAACTATGCGGGACCCACTAGATGTCATGTCTACTAGACCCATATCGTAGGCCTGACGGTATAGCTTCTGCCTGTTCGCACGCCATGCCGGCGCATGGATGTAACTTCACTTAATTCCGTCAACCGTCGCACCTCCCACGACCTTCGCCTCCCTCGCGCGGTCGCGCCCTTTGAGACTTCGATCGAGTATAAATGAGCAATTTGTTTTCCTACTCCGCATGCATGATACTCCCTCTGGTCCTTTTTACTCCCGTCAACCATTTTCAAAGTTTTTGACAAAATTTATACTTTTGTTAACACCACCTTATATTAATTAACGAGCCACCCCAGTACACTCATTCGCTACAATATTCACCACACAGGGCGGTACGTTATTTACAAGAATACCATCTAATCTATTGTCAAAGCTATACTTAGCGATTAAGTGTGCCACCTTATTGGCCGAATGGCTAATCTTTGACAATTGAAGATTCTTGATCAACTTCGAGATGCTCAACGCTTTCATCTTCAAGTCACGCATAGCAGACCTGTCATAGTCCCCCGATGCAAGAGATGCTACCACAAAAGCGCAATCGGTCTCTAAAATTACAGGCTTATGAAGAGAAATACTTATGTAGAGACCGGCAATGCAAGCCCTAAGCTCAGCTTCCTCCACGCTTTGACAGGCATCAATGAAATCCCACGACCAAATTTATACTAAAAATATCAATACCTACAATACTGATTATAATGAGTATAAGAACTACATTTTATAATGAGTGTAAAAATATTGATTTGACATTGTGAATGTTGATACTCCCCCCCATCTAGGTGAGTAAGTCATCTTAGGCTGTGCACTATGACCAAGGAGGAGGGGAAAACGAGAGACATTAATGTTTATTTGCTAATTAAATAGTATTGCATGCAATGAACTAACCACTACAAGTCATGTTTGATAGTCTCAGGTCATTAAAAGCAAGCACACCCTCATCTCGTATTGGTTGATTCGTCAAGAAACAAGAAACGAGGTAGAACTTAATGCACCGCTCCTACATGTTTTGGGATTATTTAGTTTTCGTAAGATGACTTACACACCTAGCTATTAGAGTACCACTACCTCCCTTCTAGTTTAAAGGGCTGGACTCAAAAATTTCACCTACTCTTAGCAAGATAGTAGAGGCGGTGGAATAGTTTTTGAAGTCTGCAGAAGTACTCAACTAATGCTGTCATTCTTCACAAAAAAATGTGTTAACCAATGCATGCATGAACACTAGTTACTCTAACCACCCTCTCTTCTTTAATTCTTTGCCACATTAGCATGTTTGCTATTCCCGTGTGCATGATACCAGCTAAGATACCACCATTATGGTCAGCCTTAATCATCGCATGCAATAATTGAGTGCACCTTGAAATATGAACATGTGTGGGGCGTGTATGTTTTTAATGACTTGAGACTATACCTAGCCCGGCATGCAAGATGACTTATTATGCACCTTTCCCCATACTTGCAGGAAGCCCGTTCGTCTCCAAATCTTTTCCTCTCCATGTGTGGAAACAATATGCCTGCCAAACTCTCCTTCTCCCTCCGGCGGTCCCACCACTCCACCCCGTGAGAAAAAATCAGCATGCATGACTCTCCTCCCCCCCCCCCACGCTCGTCCAATCCGTTGTGACTAGCAATATTTCCACCCCTTCGCTCCCCCGTAATTTACTCCAACAAATATGCCCACGTAGCTTTTACTTAACTTCAGGTGCATTGGGTCACTGACATATTGGCCCAGCAGGGTACTGGCCCACATGTCAGTGACGCAACTGGACCTGCAGTTAAGTCAGTGCAGCTCAGTCCATATCTTACGTTGGTGTGCCATTACTCGCTATAAATATTGCGCCTCCCACAACATCGCTATCTCCTCCCCCTCATGTTCACGTTCATCGCTATCTCCTCCCCCTCCCTCTCATGTCGACCACCATGGCATCGCCCCTCACAAGCCCTAGGAGCCCCTCACTGCACCGCGCAGACAGTCACGCGTCGTCGTTCCGTTCCTCGCCGCCACTAGTGGAGGAAGACGCGTCGGTGTTCCACTCCTCGCCGCTACGCGACGCGTCGCCGTTCCGTTCGTCGCCGCCACTAGTCGAGGAGGACGCGTCGGTGTTACGCTCCTCGCCACGACGCCACGCGTCGCCATTCCGTTCCTTGCCGCCACTAGTCGAGGAGGACAAGTTGGCGTTCCGCTCCTCGCCGCGACACGTCGAGGTGGACGCGTCGGCATTCCCAATCTCGCCAGCACGCGCGTCGGAGGATGCATCGGCTCCCCGCTATGAGGAGAACGCCGCACTGCCCACCGAGCCCCCCCAGACTTGAGGAGCTTTGGAAAGAAATGGATGTCGCCTTGTGGGAGGCTTTGCCTCCAGCAGAGCGCGCCAAAATAGAGGCAGAGAAGAAGGCCGAGGAAGAGAAGCGCACCGCGCAACAAGCTGCCTGGGAGATCTATGTCGCGTCAGAGAGAGTCAGGCAATTGGCTCTTTGGCAGAAGGCTCGTGCGAGGGCCGTGAGGGTGGCGGAGGACGCCCGTGCCGATGCCCTGAGTGCAGTCGGGCCCAAGTGCCTCATCTACGCTTGGCGGTACGTGGACCGGGTGCACGCTTCCAGCCAGGAGGAGTACCTCTTGGCGCCGGATCACCACACCGGTGAGATCGCGCTTGCCCGCCGGTAAGCCGCCAATCAGCACCTCGCGAGTTGCAAGGCTGAGGAAGAGGTGTTGTGTCGGCGCGCTGGGAAACGGCCGTGCACCAGGGCTCTCGTGGCGCGCTGCAAGCGCTCCCGCGAGCGCCGTGGCTTTTAGGAGGAGTATAATTTTTTATTCGTAAGGCGATCTCATTAGTTTTGGGACGCAAATGATAAATCCTGAACATTCAGGAATTTTTAGCATCCTTAATTAAGTATGTAAAAGCGAAAGTTGGAAACGTTGTGTATTATTACGCATTTTTCAAGTACGTGCATATAGCACAAATTTTACTATATACTATCGGACTACACGTCCCTCTCGATATATGCTTGCAGACTGTGCTACTCCCTCCATCCAGGTCAATAATTCATCTTTGGTTGTGCAAGGTGACCAAGAAGGAGGGAAGACTTGTACACCTAGACGGAGGGAGTACTACTATTACTTATGTACATGCAAATGCACGTTTTAACATAACGATGCGGTTTTTGTAAAAGTAGAAAAACAGCACTAGTCAAGCTTGTGAAACGATTCAATGCAAAACAAATGCAAAAATGTTCGTTTGATTGTTTACTTTTAGCTTCCTTCTATGTGTTTATTTCTATGTCGTACTTTGTACGGAGTATCTCACTAGTTGTAAAGGCATGCAAATTCCCAAACCGCTTCCTACACCCTGTATCGAATATTTTGCCTAACAAGTTGTGCCGTGCAATTGGAATTCCAACTTGAGTACTACTACTAGTAGGAGTACCAGGGTCCAGTTCTTTTAGGCTTCTAGATTAGTAATCCCGTAACTACTACCTCCGTCCTGGTTTATTGGTCCCCATTGTAATCTGTGTCAAATTTTGATCATAAATTTAACTAATGAAATGTTAGTGCATGTCACATGCACTACTCCATCCGTCTAGGTGAGTAAGTCATCTTAGGCTGTGCACCGTGACCAAGGAGGAGGAGAAAACGAGAAACGTTAATGTTTATTTGCTAATTAATAGTATTGCATGCAATGAACTAACCACTGCATGTCATGTTTGATATCTCAAGTCATTAAAAGCATGCACACTCTTTATCTCTTATTGGTTGTTATGTCAAAAAACAAGAAACGAGGTAGAAATTAAGGCACCGCGCCTAAGTGTTTTCGGATTATTTAGTTTTCGTAAGATGACTTACACACCTAGATGCACCGCGCCTAAGTGTTTTGAGTAACATTTTATCATTTAAATCTTTGGTCAGAATTTAGCACAAATTACAATGGTGAGGAATAAACCAGGACGAAGTAGTAATTTAGAAGCCCAACTAAATAAGTGAGGCGCCTTATTGTTACTCTCCACTGTGACTAGTCTTGTGGGAAAAGCTGGAGAAGCCGCCAAAAGAACTGGCCCTAGGAGTAGTAGCTAGGGATCGAGTGTGGGAGATGAACCGGAGAAAGTAAATGCAGAGAGATGAAATGCAAAAATGACGGAGGGATGTGATGGTTGCTTGTCTGTTTATTTTACCAGGCCACTTATTACTGGGAGTGGTTGGGTTTTGTGATATGACGGCTTTACTGCCGCGCCACGAGCGGGGTGAGAGGTGAGACTCCCGTGCAGCGCCGCCCTCTACAGTTGTACTACATCGGTCATGGTTTATTAGTCCCCCATTGAATTTGACTGAAGATTTAACTGACAAAATTTTAGTGCATGTCAACAAAAACTATATCGTTGGATTCGTATTTGAACATAGTTTTGAATGAAATAATTTTAGGTGACATGCATCAGTATTTATCATACTATATATAATGTTAGTTCAATTTTTGGTCGTACTAATCTATAGTAGTAAGGTGCCCGTGCGTTGCACCGAAGAGTGAAACGCATTGATCGGGGAGTTGTTTATTTTGACAAAGGATGTGGGGGTCATCTCATGTGTAACGGGTATCGATAGGTTTCTTTGGATATTATCTCATCTCTAGAGCTCACAAACATCCGAGTGAAATAGATAAAAAGGTATCTTTTGCAAACAAAAGCGTTCAACTGTTCAACCTGCATCAAAAACTTGTGAATAAATAACACTTATTGTGCTTTGCAAGAAATGATCTTTAAGAATTAGTTTTTGAGTATCGATTGTTATACATGTTGGCTACAGATGAAATGGCACTTTCTTATAGTCAGTTGGCTATACTATTAAGTAATATTAACCGTGCCCTTATACACCTAGACAGAGGGATTATATCAGGATGAATTGGAAGGGGGCAGAGGAGATGTAAGAAATGGTTCATCTTAAGTCTTTCACCGGTACTGTAGTAAAAAGAAGGAAGGACTATGGAGAAAGCCACTCAAGTTTAGCGACAAGCTTACAGAATCAAAAGCAGCAAAGACACGGGCCATAAGTGCCCACACACACACACTACATGTTTTCTAAGTGCACTTGATAATGCATATGTGTAACGACCGGATTTCCGGGATATTAATTTCCCAGAAAATGGCCCTTGTGCTCACCAGCCCCAGGATTACTGTTAGCTGGCGACACACCAACTTGATACAGAAACTCCAAGCAAAAAAACATAATATGTAGTACAAGACCATTCTGGCCTATGAGTACAACACAAGGTTTCTAGTGGTTGATGGCGGAAGCGGTTTGTGGTTCATCAGCGTCTATGGGACTCCATTTCCCACAGGAACAGCTGACCTGGATAACTCCTATCTTTGCGATACTGCTATCACCATTGCGTAGGTTCCGGGGCTGTCATCGCAATGCTCCTCTCCATGCAAGAAATCTGGCCAAGACAATAGCCAGGGACAAGCCAGTGAGTACTTTTGAATGTACTCGCAAACATTATGAACACAGGTATAATATAACAAATGATAATCATGCTCTGAAATATTCTATGATCACAACGTCAGTCACAAAAATAAAATCCATGATGCACGTAAGCAAGTTATTCATATACGACATGAATAGGAAATACTGGAGTAGAAATAGAATGCACCGATCGGGTGTCTGAAGCGACGCCTCAAAAGGATAATAATTTAAAGCATGCCTCAGTCGGGCGTCTGAGCGACACCACATAAAGGGCTTATAAGGAGTTTAATTAACAAGCATGCCACAGTCGGGCGTCTGAGCGACACCACATAAAGGGCTTATAAGTAGTTTAAATAACAAGCATGCCACAGTCGGGCGTCTGAGCGACACCACATAAAGGGCTTATAAGTAATTTAAATGACAGGCGTGCCACAGTCGGGCGTCTAAGCAACACCACATGAAGGGCTTATAAGTAATTTAAATGACTGGCGTGCCACAGTCGGGCGTCTGAGCGACACCACATAAAGGGCTTATAAGAGAATAATCATAGTGAATATCCAGGGGGTAGAACCGTCCCAGGGATACTCAATAATTCAAATAATTTAAATGGTTAGTCCATAATAATAGTAATCATAATCATCAAGAGTCGCAAGCATTGATCCTTCGGGTTTAGCAAATTTTCCTCCGAAGACCGACACTAAGACCGACACTTGACCCATCCCAGACTGTAGTCCTTAACCATGGACATGGCTATTCGTATAGATATAATCTCTGCAGAGGGTGCACTCTTTACCCACAAGTAACGGATTTCCGTTAGTCCATCGGGACTAATTCCGTCTACGGTCTTTTAATTGAAAACACACCTGACCGCACACACCAGCCTGACTTACCGGTGTCCGGAATCACCCACGACACTCGTTAAGTAAAACTCTAAGTGGGGAGGCTACAACCTTGACTATCATGGGATCACAAAATGTATAACGCGCGCAAACTAGGGGAGCTACCCCCTCGGCTACAACCAGAAACACCCATGCCCCCGGACCAACTGGCATGCCTACCGGATGCAGCCGGTATCTTCCACCATGGCCTCTCTGTACGGTGTGTGCTAGGAAGGAGTTGACAGCTTACTAAACCGTACCCTACCTATGGCAAGGACAAGTGGTAGTACGAAACAAGTATGGGGGTTGCTGGGACAAAAGTCGATCTACGGCCGACTCAGGAGGTTTAAGTATTCCCTGCATGATTAGCACAACAAATATGTTTCAACCAACAGACAGAATCACCACTCATCATACCTCACTATGCCATACCGGACACAACCATCTCGATGATGACTGGAGACAAGCTCGTGTCTACCCAAGACAGAGGCTTTCCTGGATTCCTTCCGATAGGCATGAAAGGCATTCGAGGGTGATTACTATCACAAGCATATCAAATTCCAACAGCAAGGAACATTCATTATGCACTCATGAGTATGATCATGTCATCACATAAAATAACGAATACTTCGTGTTAAGGTGGTGTTATAACTGCATCAAACAACACACAACAATATTATGCCAGGGTCCAGAATGCTTGCCTTCAAGTTGTGGAGAGGCAGGGTGCATTCCAAAACTTTGAAAGTTTTCTTCTCTCTCCAACAAACCTATTTTGAGAAAATTCAAATTAACACATAGTTTCAAAACAGTACAAAAAAGTTGTTTGGAAAATTTTCAAATAAATATGAAAATAAAATAGAAATTTTTTGAGAAACAACAGAAACAGAATCAAATCGTTTGGACTTATATTTAAAAAGTTATAGCGAGTCAAAGATCAGTCAAAATTCTATTTTTAAAATAAACTGAAAAAAAATGTTTCTAATAAAAATATACGGAGGAGGCGTACTTCTGGGTTTACGCTTTCACTTAAACCAGCGTGGACCAGCTCGTGGGTCACTGACAGTAGGTCCCTTCGGCCCACTGATCAGGTTTGACCAGTCGCCGCGCCTCCTTTGTCCTCTGTCCAAGCGGAGGTGGGGCTCCGGCGATCGCCGTCGACGAACGGCGGCTCCCCGCGGGACTCCGAGGGCGGGGATGGATCCGCTGGTCCAGGGCGGTCCTCCCGGTGGTCGCTAGGTTGGCGGGGTGGAGGGGGTCGCCGGCGGCGGACGGCGGCTTCGGGAGAATTGGGGACTAGAGCTACAGTGGTTCCTGATCATGTTTGAGAGGTGGGGTGGCTCCGCAACGTCGAGGGGAAGAGGATGGGAGCACAGAAGGGGTTAGGGGCCACGGTCTTGGCCGGATTCTACCGAGACGTGGCGGCGGCTGAACCTACCGGAGATGGAAGAGAGGATGGCCTCTGGCTAACTGGGGAGGAGGGGGGCTACCTACTACTCGAGCAAGACTGCTAACGAGCTTAGGCATGATTGGAGGGCTATATATAGCCCGGAGAGGTCGGTTCCGCGGCGGCTGGGGATAAGATCACAGTCGAACCACCGTTCTGTTGCTGGCAGGGCGACATGGCGGCGACGTGCGCTAGCAAACGGGCTCGCGGATGAGCTCAAGCTGTTCCAGAGGGAAGTTGGCGCGCTGGAGTGGCTCGGGCGGCGCCGTCCATGGCAGGAGCCCGCTGTGGCCGACCTCTAGCTGCCATGGCCGACCTGACGGCGGCGCTGTGGGGCTCCAGGGCGGCCTGGAGGGTTCTAGTGAGCGGGCGAGGCCGGGGTACGGCCCTGGGGGCGAGCAAAGGCCAGGGGCGCGACGCGGCATCTCGGCTGCGCGCGAGTGCAAAGCGTGCGCTCTTGGCACGCCCAGAGCACGCACGCTACATGTTCGGCAAAATGCCAAGGCATGCCAGGGGGCTCCAATCCACATGAGGTTTAGCAGGGTGGGGCTATAGACTAAGGTAGAGCCATGAGACATGCTGGTTAGGCAAAGCAAGCAGGTCCAATGTGCAAACTAAAAACTATGTCAAAACTGACCATGCACACAAGGTGCTTGATAGAATGCCAAGGGCATCTAGGCAACTCTTGGGGTGGCCAAAAACTCCAGATCATAGTCTCTTTGGATGATAAAGAGGGTGGCAAGGTTAGTTGGGCAAAACCAGAAACTTGTTAGTGCAAGTTTTTGAGAAAACCAAATCTGGGCAGAAACTAAAGGCTATTATTGCATGGACTAAAAATGTTCCAATGGGTCCAATCTCCTGGACTTAAGGGTTTGGTAGGGTGGACTATAAGCAGGAAAAATAATCATGGGCAACAGAGCAAAATAAAATGGGGTTGCAGTAGAAAATACCAAACTTGACCAGACAGCAAAAGAGGATGATTTGCTCAAATTTTTCAAAGAACACCAGTGGGTTTTTGCATAAAGTTGAACTATACACTACTACTAACATCCCCTAATTTTGGTGGAAGTTTTAAAGAAATATTTAAATAGGTTGTACTGCAAAATTGCAAACTGGACCAGATTTGAAAATTTGGTGTAGGGCTCAAAATCTCCAAATGACTAAAAGATATTTTTGCATAAAAGTGGTGTGGAAACATCACATGACATCCCCAAATTATGGTGGGGATTTTAAAGAAGTATTTGAAAGGGTTGCAGTGCAAAAGCGGCTCTAAAGCTTATGAAAAATCATTTTTAAAAGATAAAAAGCTCAGGGAAAATAATCATATAAATAATTCCACTGATATAAGAAATGTTTCTTGAGAGGGTATATAAGTCCAACAATATTTTTGAAAAGTTTTCACTTGGGTGAAAACTTCACAATTCAGGAGAAAAGAGTGGTTCTGAATCAAAAGAAAATCCAGAAAGTAAAAATTTTAAGTTACCAAGGCAAAATTTTAATTGATAAATCATGGTTAAATTTTTGGGGTGTTACAGTATGTCCAGGTGAACCTCCTTGGAGTCCCCGTGCACCACGTCAGCGGGTAAAGGATGCCATGGGTTTTCCAAGTCCACATTGGCGGGATAGTCCCAGCTCCCCAGAGTCCAAGTCCGTCCGATGAGGCCGGTGTCGCCGCCCACGCGAGCCGGAGGGGTAGTAACATTGACCATACACCCGTACATCTGCCTCGTGTGAGTGTCAGCATCAGCGGCGATGCCCCTGACGCACATTACAGAGACGGGGCGGCGGCCTGTGCGAGCCTCACCTTTGCCCACGATCAAGAGGAAGACGTTGCTGTCCTCCTCCGAGACTAGCAGGCGGTAGTGATCCTCCAGCGACTCCGGCTTGGTGAACCGGTAGCACGTGTCATACTTGATGTTATCCGCCAAGGGCCAACAGTGACCGCTGCACGCATCCGTGAGGTGATGCACCATGTCCGCGGGTGAGCCACAAAACGGCATCGGGCACTCATAGCAGTGGACTAAGGGCTACTTGGAGGCATCGACCAGACCGTCCATGAAACAGGAGTGGTTGTAGGGGACGTTGTGCCAGTTGAATATATGAGCACGTTACTACGAGATTTAATCCGAATAAGCACAAAATAAATCATGACGGCTATAACAGAGATGAAACTAATCATGTGGACTAGCATAGTAGTAGGATATAGAGTAGAAACATGAATTCTACCACGATTTCAAACAGGAAAGACAGAAACACATACTGTGCAAGGGGAGCAGCACCGTTGGCATTGAGGTTGTCGCCCATGTCGTTGAGGAAGAGGTTGCTGAGGTCGGGGAAGAAGTCGTCGTCGGTGAAGTCGTGGCTGCCAGCAGTCGCTAGAGTGCGCTCCCCAGATTTCAACAGTGCCCGCCGAATGGAGCGCAGGAGGGAGTGGCTGTAGAGGACGTTGCGACCACCGAATGGTGCGAAGGAGTAGCACACGAAGCAGTAGATGGTGTCCTTACTAGGTACTGCTATAGTACGAGTATGTACTCCTCCGTCACATAATGTAAGATGTTTTTTGACACTAGTTGGCGTGTACAAAAAATGGCAAAAACATACCCAAAATTTCTTAATCCACGCCAAAAACTACTACCTAGTGCCAAAAATTTCTTACTAGTGATATCATTTACAGTATAATGCAATCCCATAACGTTCCATAATGCTAGTACTAGTAGTAAATAATAGCCTCACCCCTTCGCTGAGGAACGATCTAAAGTAGGAAGGGACGAGGCCCTGCGGTTACTACGCTCTTATATCCTCCTCGCCAGTTCCCCTCCCCCCGAAGAGAAGGCAGTTCGTCGGTGCTCCCATGGATTCGCCAGGCTGTTCTCCTCCTCGTCGGGGCTAGGAGACCTTGGACGACGATCCTCTTGGAGAAATCGCACGCCACTCCGACGTCCTCACCACCGCAAGACTCGGTGCTTCCTGCACCAACTTTTTCAAGACGCTTCTTAAACAGGCATGGGAAAAGGCCATGCTTGTTGGTCTTCCATGCGTCCTCGAGGAGAAGGTTCTTCTATGGGACAATCCTTCGAACAGTCCACCGCTCCCTGGCCATGGTTGCACGTTGACTCTGCTAGAGTTGCCGACATTGAGAGGTAGTCGAATTTTGTCCAATGAGCAGGTCAGTAATGGAGTTTGATCATGTAGTACTTAGTTATTCCATTTCCATCCCGTAATTTCTCTGCTGCCCACCGTCTTATATATAGGTTTGGGTCGGTGCCAACAAAGATTGGCTTGCATACCACCGGCCGGATACCATCATCATTTTGCACAACATCCACAACAGTGCGGCCGTTCTGGTAGACCCCTTCTCCACCATTGGGATCGGCCTTCCGGACTAGCTGGGCTTGAATACGTATGATGATGCCTACATGAGATTGAAAAAGATAGCAATTGTGGACCCGCCGACAAAGCAACGCGGCTACGACGATTACTATCTCATCGCGGTGTTCGACATAAGGATTGCCATCAATGCAAGACGCAGTAACGGCAGAGGCTGGCACATGTTGGCGGCGGCAGATTTGTACCCCTACACATTTGAAGACGTCGTGCGCCATCTAGGCTGCATCTTCGCGGTGACAAGCCAGGGGACTTGTTTCATCTAGTTTCCATCCTACGGTACGGGAGATTACAAATGGAATGCACAAACCATCATTTGCATCCCTAATGGTACTCCATTATTTTGCAGGGACCAATCTCCCCCGATCAAAATAAGATCGCCGATCCTAGATGTGCATTTGCATCCGCGATTCGGTCTAACCTGGAACCTTGTAGCTGACTTTGGCATATTGGGATCAACTATCTTAGCAGTCGTTACCCATGGTACCACCGATGTGCAACATGGTCACACAATCTACCACGATCGGACTGTCACCATCTACCCAGGTATTCCATTTTTTAACCCTCTCGCCTTCTATTTCATTGTCGTACTAGTAGTATACTTAGTAGTACTAGTAGGAGTACTTTTTACCTTGGAGGACGTGTATAGCTAGCTAGGCCCTTGTCGACTTGAACCCACTAGCTGCCACCATTTTTGTTGTTCCATGTCTTACAATCTAATCCATGTAGCCAAGAGTGGCTATATATAATAAGCCAGTTATTTTACTTCCTCTATACCGGAGTAGTACTATTTGCTGCACAGTATTACTGACTGTCATATTTGAGCACAACATTATTATGCATGGACCTTGACTATGTACGTCACCATGTGTCCAGATCTGGGATGCCGCGTGTACCAGATGAACGGCGCCGAGTTCGACCCCCGTGATGCTACGTGGGTGCCGAGGAACACTCTTGGAGAGTACTCGCTTTTCATCGGGGACAGCTACCCCATTGTGAAGCGGATGCCACCTTCCGTGCACGACACGGAAGGCCTACCATTCATGAAGCATGGTTGTGCCTTCATTGCACACCGCCGGATGAACGACATGCTGGGACACGCTATCCCTGATTTATGCCGCTTCAGCTTGGATGAGTCTCCATCGTGTGGAACTGGACTAGAAAGCTGCGACAATGATTCCCGTTTCCCACTGCTATGGATCGTGCCATCCAAGAAGAACACCTAGTACTGGAACCTGGAGGAGGACATGCATGAAGCCCATCTATAACGTGTAAGTGGAGTACGATAATTGTGAATGGAAGCACTGTGAATATATGTAGACTAGTCGTGCACAAATTTATCACATGAATTGGAGATGAACTTGTGTGTCATACTGGCATTTTTCCTTTAGAATTTATTACTAGTAAATGTGTTATGTGTACGTGCAACTTGTGTGGTTATTGCACGGGCTCCAACATGCTTTTTGAGAAAAAAATGTGCCATAACTTTGGATATACGTGATGTGGCGGCATCATACAGTAGCATCGTTCGCTATATTTGTAGTACACTCCTACTAGGATGACAACTCCTATAAAACCTTGCGCTTGGCTCTTTGCCTCTTCGGGAGGTTCAACAGTTCGTACTCATGTGAACCTTGCACTTGGCTCTTCGCCTCTTCGGAAGGTCCAACAATGATGATACTACAGTACAATATGCTTCTGGCAATATGACACTGACTGAACTGCTGCTCGTCCACCACGAGGGCGAGGGCGAGGGAGAGGGAGAGGAAGAGGGAGAGGGAGAGAGCGTTGTAGTCAAAAACATCTCCTCGTCTTGCAAACCACCGCATGCGTGGGCGAGGGAGAGGCGTAGCAAGCAAGCTTCTCCTCGTTCGACGAGTTGACGGGACACATCATAGCAGTACTAGTACTAGTAGTAGTCCATACTGCGTCCTTTCTGATTAATATGGCTTAATTTGAAACGAGAAAAATACACTAGCAGTCAACGTATGTAACAATACGCTCTTTACGGTCACTATATATAGTTTTGCAGCAATTATACGATCACTAGCTCATTGTAGAGCACCGTATTGCACCCTACTGACCAGCCACATAGTCGACGTGGCACTTTGTTGACTGGTTAAATTGTCACCTAGTTTCTGGGTCCCACATTTCAGTTGGCAGAGCAAAGAAATCAGTTAAACAAAACTTTACGCAGGCGCAACACGAGTCCAACCCTTACGCGCGAACCGCCCTGGCTGTGTATGTGAGTGCATGCACGTGTCCTCCCTCGGTCTTCCAACAAAGAGTGTACATGGGCTACAAAACAAAGAGTGTAGTACATGATGTACATCTACACTTCCAATGCATCTAGCCTTTAATCTAAATTGATATTGATTGACTAATGCACCAACTTGTGTTGTAGATATAGGCTACATGTCTATCCTTAATTACAGCATGCAACGGCCTTCATTTAATCTTCTTATCTCGATGGTCGCATGCACACATAAGTCTGCTACTTTTGGCCTTTAATTATGCCCTGGTCAATGTGTAAATCTCTAAATGTACAGTCTTTCACGGACGTAGGGAGTAGGTTGAGCACTTGAGCATGAGCGTGTGTGTTGCGTCGTGTGTTGTGTGCCGCATGGGTGCGTGAGTGTTGTGTGCGTCCATGTGTACATGTGAGTGTTGCATATTGCATGCATGCATGGGGCTTACTCCATGCCATTGACAGTTCATATTTCAAGCTTCCTCTGTTCCCTCCATATGGTGATACTCCCTCTGTTCCCAAATAGTACGGAGTAAAAGCCTCCCTCTGTTCCCAAATACAGAGTATTTGTCTTTCTACAGAATTCAACAAGTGACTAGGTACGGAGCAAAATGAGTGAAGTGAGCGTAGAGGCATAGGGATACTGTAGAAAGGAAGTCCTCGCGATCCATTATTCCCCATCTCGGTCAGAGAGAACTATTCAACTAGTCTTCGCAGTGAAGTGATGATACACGCTGCAGCAGATGGGACACGTAATTAATAAGCTGAACAAGCGTGTTGTTGTTACTAAATCATACTTACCCAGTACTGCCATCATGTTTGCTAGTAGAGCATGCTTCCGCAAATACGCCTACGCACCTCTGTCCTCCATTAACTGACATATGGGCCCTCTTGTGGTAGATCCACATGTCATCGGTGTAACTATTTACACTCTGAAGGACGGTATATCCTGGTAGTAGTACTAGTAGAATTGAGATTTAATACACTTTCTTCCCCGTCTTCCACTCTTCTTCCTCCTCTCTTTCACATCGTCGGCCGCACACCATTTACCCCCACTCACTGCTCGCCGGCCCGCGCCATCTTCCTTGGTATCTCGCGCGCACCATATCCCCTTTCTCACTGCTCGGCCACACGAGGAGAAGCTTCTTTGCTCGCCCGCCCGAATCCACTTCCCCGCTGGCTCGCAGGCACCGAAAACCCCAATGGTAGAACCGACTGACACGCAGAGCCGCGATTGGAATTCCCTCCCCGATGTTCTCTTGGAGCAGATCTGTAGTTGTATGGACCTACTCAGCACCGTCCGTCTGGCTTGCATGCTCGATGTCTTTGTACCGTCTACTCATCTGCAACCGGCCGGCTCTTTTCAAGACACCCTGCTTGCTGATGCCCGATCCTCGCAGGTGGCCCAGACACTGACTTGACGATCCTAAGGAGGTTGCCGTGGTGCCCCTCGACATGCTACCACTACCCGTCCACCTTTCCTTCATGCGCGGCCACTACTGGGCGGGCATGAAGGCCAACTGGATCATCCTCATCCACCACACCGGTAGTCCATGGCATCTCGTGGATATCTACACCTAGTGAAAGATCACCCTTCCATCATTGGATACCGCCGACATCGAGCCTCGCGGCCCGCCGGACACTCCTGCCTACTACGCATGAGACGCGTCAAGCTTTTGGCCCGACCTCTGTTTGTAGAAAGTTGTAATCTGCAAAGTGCCCACACCATCAGAAGACTACATGGATTACAATCTCATTGCCTTGTTCAACATGGGATAAGTCTATCTGGAATCCGGTCGCCATACATGGTTATGGCTAATCATCAATCTTGTTGAGGCAACATTTATGTCCGATGCTATAGTGCACAATGGCATCGTTTACACACTCGACGCACAGATTGGCTGCCTATACTGGTGGAATCTATCGTCATGTAATTGTTCTATCTCATCTCATCTTTACCATATGAATAGGACTGCCTGTTCATTTGTTAGAAATTTGGAATGCATAACATGTCTATAACGACATCATTGCTATGAGTTCCTCTCATTTCCTAGATTTTTATGACCACACATGTTATTGTTAGAGTTGATATGAGAACAATTGGCATCTAATGATTGTTAGAATACATATTATGAGCATAACATCATGATTGCTATATGTTACTCTCGTCTACAAGATTTTTATAACAACGCATGTTATTGCTTAGAGTTGATATGAGAACAGTAGTAGTAAGTGCTATGGTAGAATATGGGTAGGCGCTGTCATAGCTGTTTTCCTCTCATTGTTACATGATGTTTGAACCATGACATATTGCTAGAATATGAAAGCCATTGGCTTATTTTTTTAACTTGGGGTATGATTATGACCACGACATTGCAATTCTCTGTCTATGACATGTGTCGCTGTTATAATAATCTTAATTCCACACATACTCTAAACATGATTGTTTATTTTTGTCCTTTTGGTCTCCAATTTGAATTGTTGCGGCAGACGCAAATGCGCTGGCCTTCATGATTCCAGGACCTGGAATCATATCGGCCGATGGGTGGTGGTTTATCGCTCGTTCAGCTGACGGCGGTCATTTGATGCTCATTCGCACGTACCAAATTGACCAAACCATTACATCAAACGACAAGCAGTACAATGCGTGGGGCGTTCGTGACATTGATGGCTATGACTGCTTCGTGTTCGAGAAAGATCCCAGCTCCGTTGGGCCAGGCGTATTCAACTGGAGGCGGGTTTACAGCCTCAGCAACCACTCCTTGTTCCTCGGGCTCAATTATCCGATCATCCAACCAATCATCGATCGTATCACTGGTGATGATTACTGTGCTATGCAACTTCCATTCGCAAGGGGGGGCTGTGTTTACACATCATACCATGGGTTTCATGAATCACCATATCCAGAGATTCGTCGACACAGCTTGTTGCCAGATAATCTTAGTGTGTGAAAGGCATCAAGCTTCCATGCGATGGATGGCTTTTGCAAACCCGACATGCGGCGATGTGGTTCATGCCAAAAACAAATATGCACAACTTGATTCGTGCTGATATCTAGACTGAGCCATGTATTCTGGTGCTGTATCATGACCCTCTTTTGTTGGCTATTATGTGATGTTGTTAGTTTGAAGCACTCCTCTAGTTTGAAGGATAGATACCTTCCTGGGATCAAGTGCATCCTAACTCACCTCCATAGGATGTACTGATAATGATGATGGAGATGTTGTGCAGAAGCCATATATATATATATATATATATATATATATATATATATATATATATATATATATACATAAGTTAGGCTTCAAGTGCATACTTGTTAGTAAACCTATGTATAAATTGTGACACTAAATACGACTAGTAAGAAGTATAGTAGCAGTACTAGTATACGTCGGATAATTTATTCATCATGTCCACACATTGAATTGACGTGACAACACGGTGCGCGTGAGGTGACACAAGAATCCCGGCGGCGTGTTCGGCTATTCTGGACTTCAGATTTGGAGTACCACTTATCTGTCGAAATCTTTCATCATTCACTTAAAACAGTCGATTGATCATACATTGAGTACAATGTAAATAGAATTACCGATGCAAGTCGAAGAAGGATTGGCCGGTGCTGCCGGCTGGCGTCAAGTTCGATCCCATGGATCAGGAGTTGATCGAGCACCTTGAGGCCAAAGTGAGTGCTGTCAGCGCGAGATTTCAGTCTCTCATTGATTTGTTAATACCAACCATCGACAGCGAGCACGGCATATGCTACACCCAACCTGAGAAACTTCCAGGTAAGACACCGATCGGCTGTCTACTTGCACAAACATATTCCTTTGTTTATAGCTCTATTTTTCTTTTTAGATGCAGACCTGGTGAAGCAATTACAATTTGACAGTTAATAAAAAGTGAAACAAGTGACTGCAACATGCCAAATATGTTATGAAAATGCCAACTAGGTACACTAAAACCTGTATTCCACAATACTGCAAGTATCACACTGAGTGGCCTAAGGAAGCATTTCTTCTAGCGCAATTCCAGGGCGTTCAGAAGGGGCACGTGGATGCGTCGCAATATACAATTAGAGTGCGGCATGCACGCGATGTGGCACAAGACCGGCAATACCTTGCCGGTGATGGTCAACGGCCGGCAAACGGGCAGCAAAAAAGGTTCTGGTGCTGCACACCAACAAGAACTTCGACCAGCAGAGGACCAATTGGGTGATGAACCAGTACCACCTCGGGGACCTAGAGCCAGAGAAGGAGCTGGAACTGGTCCTCTGCAAGATTTTCTACCAGACGAACACTAGGGCCAGGAGTAAAAAGATTATAAGTTAGTTTAGTATTGGAAGTTGTACTACCTTTTCGTCCGCAAGTTGGTATTGTTGTTAATGATCTTTTGGTATGAACTTGCATTTGCTTCCAACCATCATGCCGAGGGTCGGCATGGATATAAAGCTGAATCATTTGTTTCGAAATGAATTTTCAGGCACCTGATTTTTATTTGATGGGTAGCATAAGCATCCGCCGTTTGAATTCCCAGTTCTCCAATTTTTTCAAAACAAGTCCATGCACTTATTATCACGATAAAAAAACAATATCCGTGTTGCATCCCAGTTATCAGTCTGTACTTGCAGAATTCTCTTGTTTATTGAGCACGTATATTGTTTTTTCAGATCGAGCAAGTTTCAACTGGGCTGCAGACTGCCCATGGTTGGTTTTGTTTTTAACAGGCTCAGCCCATGACGAGAACAGGGAACAAAGATCCAGTAGGTATCTACTGGCCTCTGGCCCCCCAGCGTTAATTATATTTTGTCTTACAACATCCACATGCAGTTTCTTTACTGAATCAAACACACAGCCCAGTTCTATTTTCCTCTTGAAACGCATGTCCTACATCCGTTTTCTAATCTCTACCTATAGTTTTACTAGTTCATATACACGTATCATTATATTGAAAACACATGAAATTCCCTTTTCATATTTACATCCTTATTTTTGTTGTTTTTCCCACCCAGCGCTGATTTTTTACCACTGGTTTTCCCTTAAACCAACTCAATTGTCCCACGTCTTATTTGCTTACAAAAACAAAACAATTTTTTTGGCAAATCAATAAGTTCTTAAAAAATGTTTATCATTTTGGGATTACAATAGTTCGGACTCCACCGAAATATGCAAAATAAGGTTGAACTTTTTGACTGTGGTCCTGGGCAGAAAATGAGCTATAATAAATTACTTAAGAATTAGCAAATGGGCTGCAAATTATAAAAAATAGCAAATGGGCTTTATGTTGTCTGCCACAAATTTGGAGGCTGACTTGTGGGCCTACTAAGTTCATGCGTACACAAGGTTTCTCAAAAAAGAAACTTAGTCAACAATCGACTCAACCAGCATCAGACCGTTAGATGTCAATCTAACGACAATCGTGCTTCTTCAGTCTCTGACCTTTCTGCCCCAGCCACCCAAACCAGCGCCGTCGGAACCGCCTACTCCCGCCTCCCGTGGCCGGTAGTGCTGCTGGGCAGGACTCATGGCCCCATCGTACTCACATCCCTGGCCTATCTATTCCTCTACTCACCCACACCTCCTGTTATTTTCCAGCGACGGCAACTGAACCAGTCAACCCTCGTACTCTCCACCACATGGGCAGCCACTGTCGTGTCTTCCCCAGCTCCGTGTCGTTCCCTTCATAGGCCTCGCCGTCGTCCACCGCCCTGGTGCTCTCGGCGCGGCTTGGTCAATGATGTCCATCCAACGGCCGTAGTGCTTCTTCAACCTCTGGTCTTCTTGCCCCAGCCGCCCAAAGCAGTGCCGGTTTTGCCACATGCTCCTGCCTCTCGTGGCCGGCTATGCTGTCGCGGAGGCCTCACCATCCCCATACTACTCCCACCGCTGTCCAAGCCATCCCTCCTGTCGGTGTCAAAACCGGCGGATCTCGGGTAGAGGGTCCCGAACTGTGCGTCTAGGCGGATGGTAACAGGAGACAGGGGACACAATGTTTTTACCTAGGTTGGGGCCCTCTCGATGGAGGTAAACCCCTACTCCTTCTTGATTGATATTGATGATATGGGTAGTACAAGAGTAGATCTACCACGAGATCAGAGAGGCTAAACCCTAGAAGCTAGCCTATGGTATGATTGTTGTTCGTCCTAAGGACTAAAACCCTCCGGTTTATATAGACATCGAAGAGGGTTAGGGTTACACAGAGTCGGTTACAATGGTAGGAGATCTACATATCCGTATTGCCAAGCTTGCCTTCCACACCAAGGAAAGTCCCATCCGGACACGGGACAAAGTCTTCAATCTTGTATCTTCATAGTCCAGGAGTCCGGCCAAAGGCTATCGTCCGGCCATCCGGACACCCCCTAATACAGGACTCCCTCAGTAGCCCCTGAACCAGGCTTCAAGGACAACGAGTCCGGCATGCATATTGTCTTCGGCATTGCAAGACGGGTTCCTCCTCCGAATACTTCATAGAAGATTTTGAACACAAGGATAGTGTCCGGCTCTACAAAATAAGTTCTACATACCACCGTAGAGAGAATAATATTTACACAAATTCAATCTGCTGACGTATTCCGTGGCGTGACATCACACCACGGCCAACCCTTTATTCGAATCGTTTTTACTGTCCCTCCTCAGCGCGTTTAGCGAGGCAGTTTCCTTGGCACGTCTTGTCAAAATAGAGATCGTGTCCCCTTATTCCGGGATTCTCATCAATACGGGCGTGGGTAACTCAACCACGCCATTGATTACGATGCTTGGGGATAAGCGAGTTTTACCAGGCTGGTGGGGACGCATAGCTTCGTCCGTCCATATGAGGGGATAAGGATCCACCTTTTTACCTACGCCTTCTTCCTCCTTTGCTTATCCATTTCTGCGCACTCGGGCTCCAGCGCCCAAGTCCGCACATCTCGCCTCAACCTTCCCCAGCCATGTCCGGAGCGGGAGGAAAGTGAATGGCCTCCTCCATCACGGAGGGGCACATCAAGAGGCCGCGGAAGGCCGGATACTTGTCCAGCGACATCGCGCATCGGCTCCCCGACAAGGGGCAGTTCATCCCCACCCCCGGGCCCCATGAGAGGGTGGTGTTCCTCACCCACTTCCTCCGCGGACTAGGTTTTCCACTTCACCCATTTGTCCGGGGGCTCATGTTCTACTTACGGCCCTGAATGTCGTGTGCGAGGCCTTCCTCTGCATCCAGCCCCACTTCAGCTTATGGCTGAAGACCTTCAATGTCAAGCCGAAGGTAGTGGGCGGCCGCCAAGCTGAGTGCGGAGGCGCCATGGTGGGCAAGATGCCCAACGTCTTATGGCTCGAGGGCTCCTTCGTGGAGACCATAAAGGGGTGCAAATCGGGGTGGTTCTACATCACTGAGCCGCGTGACCCTAAATGGGTGGCGGCCCCCGAATTCCGATCTGGCTTCCCTACACGGCTCACCTCTTTGAAAGAGACGGGCCTGACATGGGGTAGTTCGGAAGAGCTGACCGGACTCCAATCCTGCGTCAAAACCTTGGTGAACAAGAAGCTCAAGCTCGTCAACATAGTCCAGGTCATGCTCATCCGTTGGATCCTCCCGTGCCAACAACGGGGCTTCAGCTTGTGGGAGTTTGATCCGGCACAACACCAAACCTTGAGCAGGCTCTTCGACACTACGTACGAAGATGCCTGGAAGGTGTTGTTCAAGGGCGCCGAGGCTCCCGCATCCGCTACCGAAGATCGTGGATTCAGCTCGCAGCGTCAATCCGGCGAGGTAAGCTGTTTTACCGTTTACAGGACACTTCTTTTCCATAGTTTGACTTTATGCGAGATCTAAACTCCTCAACCTTTGACAGGCCTGGAAAAAGACGTCCGGGCAGGTTGACTGTCCGGCTCCCTTGCCAGAAGACCCAGCGGACACCCGATTGACGGGGCTGCTGGTTCCGGCACCTCACGTGGTGCCGGAGAAGAAGGCCAAGAAGAAGGCCATGGGAACCCGAAAGAGTTCCCGGCGTCAGGTGTTATCGGACTCATCGTCCGATGACTCCGAGGCGGAATCCTCCCGCGAAGATGAGGAGGAGGGAAAAGATGCCTCTCCCCCAGCGGGGGAAGAGAAGAAAAGGAAGGCCGCCCCAACTGGGGAGGCCGGAGGGTCCAAGAAGGGAAGGACCCTTCCTCCGGACTACTCCACCAACGCCGCCGATGGCGAAGAGGAGTGGCCACCGAGGGCTAAGCCCCTAGCGAAATCGTAAGTGTCCGGATACCAGAATCACTCATGGCATTTCGTTTGTCGCATAGAATCTCCTAACGCTGACTATAACCCTGTAGCCCGCCCAAGGACGGGCTCGACACTTCAACGAGCGGCTCCCTGGCTTCATCGGACGTGAATAGCACTTCACTTCCGGCCGTCTCCTCTCCTCGCGCTGCGGATGACGCCGAGGTGGGGTCCCAAAAGGGGCCCAGCAAGGAGGAGGAGGTCCCGGAGGTGCCGCAAGGCAACCTCCCGGACTTCGGGCACAAGGTGGATCACACCCCGAAGGGTTCTGAGTCCGGCCCTGGGCCGGACTCCATACCGGAACCTTCAATGGTTCCGGAGTCTGGCAGGCGGCCCCTTTGTAAGAAGGGCGAGACTGCGACACCGGTGACCTCCGTCCAACCGGAGGCACCGGATAATTTGGAGGAGGCGCTTAACGGCGCCTCCATCGACGAGGAGAACCGCACTGTTATGAGTGTGGTGATCCAGAAAGTTCAGTCCGCCAAGAGCGGACTGACTGAAGCCTGTGCCAGCCTTCTAACAGGCTTTAGGTATGTATTTAAGATATGTAAAAATATTACCGCATAGACAGTAGCCCCTGATGCTCGGTTTGGTGTTCAGAAAGAAAAGCCGAACTGAGGATCTAAAAAGATGTATGTAGGAGTCTAACATAAGTAGGACAATATGGGGAATGCAGGCTGCGCTGCTGACCTCTTCCGCACTGACTGCGGAAGTCAATGCATTGAAGCAAAGCCTCGAGCGGTCCGAGAACGAGCTCGGCCTTGCCAAGAAGCATCTCGAGGATAAGGAAGGTAAGTAATACCTTATGGAAGTGTACAAAAGATGTGGTTGCAGAAATTGACAGGAATAACATGAGTATTGCAGGGGCCACGAACAAGGTGGCGACCCTGAAGGAAGCTATTTCCAAGGCCGAAAGCAATGCGGCCGCGGAGCGCACCGAGCGAGAGAAGCAGGAGGCGCGGGTGGTGGAGGTGTGGCAAGAGCTCCAGGCTCTCATGAAAAAACATGAGGGTTTGGAGCGTGACTCAAAGACTCGAGAGTCTAAGCTTGCCTCAGCTCTTGAGAGCGCCAAAGCCGCTAAGGCCGAAGCCCAGAAAGCCCTCTAGGAAATTGAGGCGATGAAGAAGATAGCGGCGGGTAAGGCTTTCTTCATGCAAAGCAAGCACGTGAAAGTGAATTACTTGTTACTTACCCGAATTCGGAGCTCTCCAGGAGCATTCGCAGATCTGCCCTGCAGTGTGTCCGACGCTGCCGCATTCTACCGGGCCGAGGAGGGGAGCTCGACGGAGAAGGTGTTCTGGTCTCAGTATGCTGAGGCCGGGCACCCGGTGCCCTTGAGCGACCAGCTGAAGCAGCTTGTCGAGCTCCATAAGGTGGCCGAACAGGCCATGTAGGGCCTCATAGATCGGCTGTGGCCTAAGGAAGCCGTGCCTGGGAGCTACTTCGGGCTGGTGAGGCGGTTGGTGGACGCCTGTCCATGGATTGAAGTCCTCAAGCACTCCGTCTGTATCGAAGGTGCCCATAGGGCCCTTGCCCGTGCTAAAGTGCACTTGGGCAAGATGGACGCTGAGAAGCTTGTGACGGACGCTCCACCGCCGGCCAGGGAGTATTGCAAGCCCGAGATGTATTATGCGGGCGTCCTGAAGGGTGCCCGCCTTATAGCGTGTGAATGCTCCAAAGGTGTAATTTTTGAGTAAACTCGCATTTGTTATCCTGTTTGCTTGAAAACTTGTTCATATGCGTTAAGCAACGCTTGTGAATTTAAAATATTAACTTCTGTGCGGCCGTTTATTAAATTTGAGAGATGGCGAGTCGTCGGCTTCTTCCCCCATGCCGCGAGTGCTGGGGTGTTCGGGATAAACTTGAGCGCTCTTTTTTCCATTCTTGGGTCCTTCGAGGGAGGCGCTCCACGCAACGAATGACGCAACCGGACTATAATGCTTGAACACTCTCACTTAGCCATAGAATTCTATAATTTTAAATTTCGGCGAAGCCCCTAGTATTCGGAAGACCGAGTTCGGGGTGCTATCCACGCCTGGGCCGGACAAAGCCGACTCCTCGCCCTAAGCGGCATAAGTCTTTAGGGACTCGAAAAACCTCTCGAACAGCGACCGGCTCTCGCCCTATCATGACGGTCAGTTTTAGCTTTCTCCTCTGAGGTGCTTAACCTAGCTCAACCGGGGCACAATCGCAGTGGTTCTCCCAACGCTACCTTAGCCGATATAACGGAATGTAAGGTACCAAAACATGGGAGCCGAGCAAACCCAACTGTTGACCCAAGACATGATTCGGAGCCGATGCATATAATGCTATAAGTTCGGGGTGCCGCACTTGTGAAAGTGTTCAGACTTATCACACCATATTTTGGGGTACTTAAGCCCCTGGTGTATTTGGCCGTACCAAAGCGTACTGATGCAACATGTCATAAGTGAACATATATAGGTAAGAAAAAGGAATGCAATAATAGGCAAAAGCTGGCACATTTTATTAAAAAAGCTGCAGTAAAAGCAGAACGATACAAATAGTGTGATAAGCAAGGGACAGGACTATTTGACATGTCCCCCTCCAGGAGCAAGCTGCGGGATGATATGTAAAACAAGTATACTGCTCGTTATAGAGACCACCTATACACTCGACGTAGCTTTCTGCTTCCCTGGCTGTTGCATCGTGTGTTCGGCGGTTCTACTGCCGGACAGGACTTCTTGATAAAGGAGTCCTGAAAGTAAGAAAAAGGAATTACACAATCGGGAGCCCCTGGTGCGGTTGAGCCGCCCTCTGGGCCTGCCGTGGTCGTGCCCCTCCACCTATGCCCATGGTATTTCCAGAGCGTAATTATGTACGCGTAGTACTAGTTTCACAATTTCGCGAGGGCTGGGGTTGGGGCCGCATTGCTACGTGTGCTCGGGACGTACCAGGCGGTCTTGTTGTAGGTTACTCCGGGCGCGCTTGACGGTGTCCGGACATTTAATAGCCGGACTCGAGAATTGCCTTGAGAGGCTGCTTTGTACTTCCGCCGCGAGAGCCGCCGTATGCTCCTTCGCTCGGAGAGAGCATTCGGTGTTTCCATTGACCATAATGACTCCTCGGGGGCCTGGCATCTTGAGCTTGAGGTATGCGTAGTGCGGCACCGCATTGAACTTTGCAAATGCGGTTCGTCCGAGCAGTGCGTGATAGCCGCTGCGGAACGGTACTATGTCGAAGATTAACTCCTCGCTTCGGAAGTTATCCGGGGATCCGAAGACCACTTTAAGTGTAACTGAGCCTGTACAGTTGGCCTCTACACCTGGTATGACGCCTTTAAAGGTCGTGTTTGTGGGTTTAATCCTTGAGGGGTCTATGCCCATTTTGCGCACTGTATCCTGATAAAGCAGGTTCAGGCTACTGCCGCCGTCCATCAGGACTCTAGTGAGGTGAAATCGTCAATGATTGGGTCTAGAACCAATGCGGCGAATCCTCCATGGTGGATGCTAGTGGGGTGGTCCCTTCGATCAAAAGTGATCGGGCAGGAGGACCACGGATTGAACTTTGGGGCGACTGGCTCCATCGCATATACGTCCCTTAGAGCACGCTTCCGCTCCCTTTTGGGTATGTGGGTTGCGTATATCATGTTCACCGTCCGCACTTGTGGGGGGAAGCCCTTCTGTCCTCTATTGTTCGGCAGCCGGGGCTCCTCCTCGTCATCGCTATGCAGCCCCTTGTCATTGTTTTCGGCATTTAACTTGCCTGCTTGCTTGAACACCCAACAATTCCTATTGGTGTGGTTGGCTGGTTTTTCAGGGGTGTCATGTATCTGGCATGAGCGATTGAGTATTCGCTCCAAATTGGACGGGCCCGGAGTATTTCTTTTGAATGGCTTTTTCCGCTGACCGAGTTTGGAGCCTCTGAATCCGGCATTGACTGTCGTATCCTCAACATTATCGCCGTTAATGCGGCGCTTGTGCTTGTTGCGACGCAACCTGCCGTTGTTATCCTTGGTATCCGAATTACTAGGGCTCTTGGTCATGTTGTTACTACGAGCTAGCCAGCTATCCTCTCCCGCGCAGAAGCGGGTCATGAGTGTTGTGAGGGCTGCCATGGATTTCGGCTTTTCCTGTCCTAGGTGCCGGGCAAGCCACTCATCGCGGATGTTATGTTTGAAGGCTGCAAGGGCCTCTACATCCGGATAGTCGACGATTTGATTTTTCTTGGTTAGGAACCGTGTCCAGAATTGTCTGGCTGATTCCTCTGGCTGCTGAATTATGTGGCTTAGGTCATCGGCGTCTGGTGGTCACACATAGGTGCCCTGGAAGTTGTCGAGGAATGTGGCTTCCAAGTCTTCCCAACAACCGATTGACTCCGCTGGCAAGCGGTTAAGCCAATGCCGAGCTGGTCCTTTAAGCTTGAGTGGGAGGTATTTGATGGCGTGTAGATCATCACCGCGGGCCATGTGGATATGAAGGAGATAGTCCTCGATCCAGACCGCGGGATCTGTTGTGCCATCGTATGATTCAATGTTTACGGGTTTGAAACCCTCAGGGATTTGATGATCCATCACTTCGTCTGTGAAGCATAGTGGGTGTGCGGCGCCTCTGTATTGGGCTATATCACGACGCAGCTCAAATGAGCTTTGTCTACTGTGTTCGGCCCGGCCGGAATTGCTGTATCCGGCGTGACGGTTATCATCACGTATCGTGGGGCGCCAACGCGATCCGTAGATCAATCTTGTTTGCCTTGCCTTGTCCTCCAATATATCCCACAGGTCTGGCGCATTTTCCCGCACCTTGGTATTTTTTGAGCGGCGCCTGGGTGCAGTTTGAGTGGAGGGCCGAGAGGCCCCTCTGCCGCGGCCACGAGGTGGCCGGTCGGCGGTATCATGCGCTGGTGATGTAGGTTTAGGTGCTTCCTCCTATAATCGGGGTAGCAGCCTTCGTTTTGGGTAGCTCTTGGAGGGGCGTTCGAGTTCATACTCTTCGGCCGCAAGGACTTCAGTCCATCTATCGGCTAGCAAGTCTTGGTCATCTCTAAGCTGTTACTGCTTTTTCTTGAGGCTGCTTGCCATGGCCATAAGCCTGCGTTTGAAACGCTCTTGTTCGACGGGATCCTCAGGCACGACAAATTCGTCGTCGTCGAGGCTTGCCTCATCTTCGGAGGGAGGCATGTAATTATCGTCCTCTACCTCTCTTCCTGCCGCTCTCTCATGAGGGCTGGCTTCTCCATCCTCCTGCACTGAATCTTGCTGGAGGGGATTCTCTTCGGCACTGTCCGGGGTGTTATTGTCTCCCGTGCCGGAATCATCGTTTTTGCTGTGGCGGGATTTAGAGCGGCGCCGCTGACGCCGGTGCTTAGGCTGTTTCTTGGAGGGGTCATCCTCCGTTGTTCCATCGCCATTCCAATCTTTTGGCATGTCCACCATGTAAATGTTGTATGACAAGGTGGCCTTCCAGTGCCCTGTAGGCGATGGTTCTTGGTTGTCTCCTACATCGTCGTCCATACCGTCGATGTCTTCGGAGTCGAAGTCGAGCATGTCGGTTAAATCATCGACAGTGGCTACGAAGTGGGTGGTGGGTGGGCTTTGAATTTCTTCGTCGTCCGCATCCCAACCTTCCTGACCATAGTCCGGCCAGGGCTCTCCTGATAGAGAGACTTTAGTGAATTCAGGATGTTGCCAAAGCGCGAGTGCTAAAAGATGTCCGCGGCGATGAATTCCATGACCGGCGCCCAATCGGATTTGATTGATAAGGGCGCGGAAGGTTCGGAGTACGGAGAGGAGTCCGGCACCTTGGAGTTACGAGCCTTGCAAAGGACAGTGATGGTGTTCGGCTCAATTGCCGTTGAGATCGCAGCCCCCGAGACGGTGTCCAGCCACCCGTCCTCGATCGGCGCAGTCGGCTCCGAGCTAAGGGTCAAAGCGGACACTTGTGCGGCCTCCGGGGCACCGTTTGGCGGCAGAGCTAGATCATGAACATCGTGACAGTGCGGCGCACTTCACTGTGGCTCGAACCCGTCGAAGATCAAGTCTCTGCGGACGTCAGCTCTGTAGTTCAAACTTCCAAATCTGACCTGATGGCCAGGGGCGTAGCTTTCAATCTGCTCCAGATGGCCAAGCGAATTGGCCCGCAGTGCAAAGCCGCTGAATACGAAGATCTGTCCAGGGAGAAAAGTCTCACCCTAGACCGCATCATTGTTGATGATCGGAGGAGCCATCAGGCCTAAAGATGACAACACAGAGGAACTCTCAATGAAAGCACCAATGTCGGTGTCAAAACCGGAGGATCTCGGGTAGGGATCCCGAACTGCGCGTCTAGGCGGATGGTAACAGGAGACAGGGGACACGATGTTTTTACCCAGGTCCGGGCCCTCTCGATGGAGGTAAAACCCTACTCCTGATTGATTGATATTGATGATATGGGTAGTACAAGAGTAGATCTACCACGAGATCAGAGAGGCTAAACCCTAGAAGCTAGCCTATGGTATGATTGTTGTTCGTCCTACGGACTAAAACCCTCCAGTTTATATAGACACCGAAGAGGGTTAGGGTTACACAGAGTCGGTTACAATGGTAGGAGATCTACATATCCGTATCACCAAGCTTGCCTTCCACGCCAAGGAAAGTCCCATCCGGACACGGGACGAAGTCTTCAATCTTGTATCTTCATAGTCCAGGAGTCCGGCCAAAGGCTATAGTCCGGCCATCCGGACACCCCCTAATCCAGGACTCCCTCACCTCCACTCACCCACTCCCCCTGTTATTCTGCGGCGACGGCAGCCTCACACCGCAGGCGAACCAGTGAACCCTCGTACTCCTCTCCGCGTGGGCATCCGCTGCCGCGTCTACCCCGGCCCCGCGTTGTCCCCTTCCTAGGCCTTGCCGTCGTCCACCGCCGTGGTGCTCTCGATGCGGTGTGGTCAATGTGGTCAACGACCGACTTTCATTGGAAGAGTACTTTACGTGGAGAGGCTGACAGTTGGGTCCACGGCAGCCGCAAGGAAGTGCCTCCTTATTACGCGCAAAATAATTATTCCTCCACCTGACAGCAGGGACCCACCGGACGGGCCACCAGTATTTCATGGGAAAAACGTTTCCCCCCTGACTGCTGGGACCCACCGGATGGGCCATCGTATTTCGCGAAAAAAACGTTTGCCCCTGACTGCTGGGACCCACCAGAGGGACCACAATATTTCGTGAAAAAACGTTCCCCCCGCTGTCAGCTCGGACCCACCGGAAGTGCCTCCTTATTACGCACAGAAAAATGAATACTCCCCCTTCTAGCTGGGACCCACCATGGTGGGAGGCTGACTTGTGGGCATACTAAGTTGATGGGGACGGAGGGCTTTATCAACTTAGTCAATATGAACGATTCTAGCTCCAGTGACCGTACAATGTCCATCCAACGGCCGTTGTGCTTCTTCAATCTCTGCTCTTCTTGCTCCAGCCACTCAAACAAGTGCCGGCAGGACTGCCTGTGATACGTCTCTGTCGTATCTATAATTTTTGATTGTTCCATGCCAATATTATTCAACTTTCATATACTTTTGGTAACTTTTTATACTATTTTTTGGGACTAACATATTGATCCAGTGCCCAGTGCCAGTTCTTGTCTGTTGCATGTTTTTTGTTTCGCAGAAACCCAATATCAAACGGAGTCCAAACGGGATAAAAACGGACGGAGAATTATTTTGGAATATTTGGGATTTTCCGGAGGAAGAATCAACACGAAACGGTGTCCGGGGTGGCCACGAGACAGGGGGGCGCGCCCTCCCCCCTAGTCGCACCCTGGACTCTCGTGGGCCACCCGTAAGGTGGTTGATGCTCTTCTTTTGCTGCAAGAACGCTAATTTTATGAGAAAATCCTGGGTGAAAGATTCACCCCAATCGGAGTTACGGATCTCCGGATATTAAAGTAATGGTGAAGGGGTAGAATCTATGAACGCAGAAACAGAGAGATAGATCCAATCTCGGAGGGGCTCTCGCCCCTCCCAAGCCATGGGAGCCAGGGACCAGAGGGGAAACCCTTCTCCCATCTAGGGAGGAGGTCAAGGAAGAAGAAGAAGAAGGGGGCCTCTCTCCCCCTTGCTGCCGGTGGCGCCGGAGCGCTGCCGGGGGCCATCATCATCACCGCCATCTTCACCAACACAGCCGTCATCTTCACCAACATCTCCATCACCTTCCCCCATCTATATCCAGCGGTTCACTCTCTCGCAACCCGCTGTACCCTCTACTTGAACATGGTGCTCTATGCGTCATATTATTATCCAATGATGTGTTGCCATCCTATGATGTCTGAGTAGATTTCCGTTGTCCTATCGGTGATTGATGAATTGCTATGATTGGTTTGAGTTGCATGTTTTATTATTGGTTCTGTCCTATGGTGTCCTCCGTGTCGCGCAAGCGTGAGGGATTCCCGCTGTAGGATGTTGCAATGTGTTCATGATTTGCTTATAGTGGGTTGTGTGAGTGACTGAAACACAGACCCGAGTAGGTAGGTTGTTTGCGTATGGGATAAAGGGGACTTGGTACTTTAATGCTATGGTTGTGCTTTACGTTAATGAATCTTTAGTAGTTGTGGATGCTTGCTAGAGTTCCAATCATAAGTGCATATGATCCAAGTAGAGAAAGTATGTTATCTTATGCCTCTCCCTCAAATAGAATTGCAATAGTCATTGCCGGTCTAGTAACGTAGTCAATTGCTTAGGGGAAATTCCACAACTCCTACCACCACTTTTCCATACTTGCTATATTTACTTTATTGTATATTTATCTAAACATCCCCTAGTTTATGTTTACGTGTTCTTTATTTTCTTACAAATCTATCCAACAACACCTACAAAGTACTTCTAGTTTCATACTTGTTCTAGGTAAAGCGAACGTCAAGCGTGCGTAGAGTCGTATCAGTGGCCGGTAGGACTTGAGAGAGTATTTTTTTCTACCTTTAGCTCCTCGTTGGGTTCGACACTCTTACTTATCGGAAGAGGCTACAACTATCCCGTATACATGCGGGTCATCAAGACCTTTTTCTGGCACCGTTACCGGGGAGTCATAGCGTGGGGTGAATATTCTCGTGTGTGCTTGTTTGCTTTATCACTAAGTACTTTTTATTTGCTGTTCTTACTTGCTTTCTATCTTTAGTTATGGGTAGGAAACACAAAACACCAAAAAAATTAGTTGTACCTACTGCACCAATGGTTGAAGAACTACTCAAAATCTATCACACTCCTGAAGCTTTTTACTTGGATCATCTTCAATCCCTTTGTGCTTGTGCTGAAACCCCCACTAGTTTAGTTGAGGGAAAATCTTTATATGAGCATGCTTGTTTTGTGCGACACCGTATATCTGAAAAAGGGAAACTATTATGGGATCAAATTCAACGTTTGCAATGCTATGCTTGGAATTTATGTGAAATATATGAGTTTACTTGTTGTTCTGAAGACCCTAAGAAACACCTACCTTATGAATGCTTGTTTAGTGATAATGGAATCGTATCTTCGTATGCTAAGGGTGTTTACAATTACTATGATGTTCAACAAATTGAAGAATTTGTTGCTTTTAAATGTGCTTATGAGATTGCCTCTTTGATTGAAAAGTATGACGCTACTCTTTACAAATCTAATTTTTTTGACATATTTCAATATTGTTATGATAATTATGCTTCTAATGCCTATGTTAAACCATATATTGAGGACTTCTCCGCTGTCCAAGAAGAGACTAATATTTTGCAGGAAGCTATGGAAGAAGAAATTGATCAAACAGTGAGCTCTTTGGATGAAAAAGATGATGAGGAGAGCGAAGAACAAAAGGAGGAAGAGCGGATTAGCTACCCGTGCGCACCTTCTAATGAGAGTAACCCTCCAACTCATATATTATTTAATTCCCCTTCGTGCTTACCGAAGGATGATTGCTATGATCCCTTGAATTTGTTTGAAATATCCCTTTTTGATGATGCTTGCTATACATGTGGCCAAGATGCCAATATGAATTATGCTTATGGAGATGAACTTGCTATAGTTCCTTATGTTAAACATGAAATTGTTGCTATTGCACCCATGCATGATAGTCCTATTATCTTTTTGAATTCTCCCAACTACACTATATCGGAGAAGTTTGTGCTTATTAAGTATTATATTGATGGGTTGCCTTTTACCATTGCACATGATAATTTTGATAAATGTAATATGCATGTTCTTGCTACTCCTACATGCAATTATTATGAGAGAGGAACTATATCTCCACCTCTCTATGATTCCAATACGATAGAATTGCAAGAAACTGCTTATACTATGCATAGGCCTTGATATACCTTGGGATCCGGGTGGATACATTACTTAAGCACTAAATGCCTAGCTTAATGGATTTAAAGAAAGCGCTGCCAGGGAGACAACCCGGAAGTTTTAGAGAGTCATTTATTTATGTTGAGTGCTTCTATATAGTTTAAAAACAAAAAAATAAAGAGGGGAACCTAAAAACTTTTCAAAAAGGAAAGTGAAAGTGAGAGAGACAAGCATTGTTGAAGTGGGAGCTAGCCTTGAACTTTGTTCATGCTCATGGAAATTTTGTGAGTCTTGATTACATAAACTTTTCATAAAAAATAATTATCCCCTTGTACAATTCCATTGTATTATAAAAATAATGTGCCAAGGTTTGCCTTTAGGATGTTTACAATGCTTGTTGGTTTGTACGGTGGAGGACAGAAACTTTGGCTGTAGTGCTCGATTTTAATTTATTAACTGAAACGTCAAATGGTTCTGATTCCTTTTGCGTTGTCTTGCTATACAACTTGTTTATTTTTCCTAATTTTGGTAGAGTTGTTCGGGTACCATAAGTATGGTGGATGTTCAGATTGCTACAGATTGTTCTGTTTTTGACAGATTCTGTTTTTGATGCATAATTTACTTGTTTTGATGATTCTATCAATTTATATCAGTGTATTAAGCCATGGAAAAGTTATATTACAGTAGACACAATGCAAAAATAAAATATGAATTTGTTTGCAACAGTACTTAGAGTGGTGACTTGCTTTATTATACAAATGGATCTTACCGAGTTTTCTGTTGAAGTTTTGTGTGGATGAAGTGTCTAAACGAGGAGGTCCGGATATGAGGAAAAGAAAGAGAGGCAAGAGCTCAAGCTTGGGGATGCCCGAGGCACCCCAAGTAAATATTCAAGGAGACTCAAGTGTCTAAGCTTGGGGATGCCCCGGAAGGCATCCCCTCTTTCTTCAACAAGTATCGGTATGTTTTCGAATTCGTTTCGTTCATGCATTATGTGCAAGTCTTGGAGCGTCTTTTGCATTTAGTTTTCACTTTTCTTTTATGCAGCATGCTGGTATGAGATAGTTCCTTGTTGATATATAGAATGCTCATTGCACTTCACTTAAATATTTTGAGTGTGGCTTTATAGAATGCTTCATGTGCTTCACTTATATCATTTGAAGTTGGATTGCCTATTTCTCTTTACATAGAAAACCGCCATTTGTAGAATGCTCTTTTGCTTCACTTATATTTGTTAGACCGTGGGCATATCTTTTGTAGAAAGAATTAAACTCTCTAGCTTCACTTATATCTATTTAGAGAGATGACAGGAATTGGTCATTCACATGGTTAGTCATAAAATCCTACATAAACTTGTAGATCACTGAATATGATATGTTTGATTCCTTGCAATAGTTTTGCGATATAAAGGTGGTGATATTAGAGTTATGCTAGTGAGTGATTGTGGATTAGTACAAATACTTGTGTTGAGGTTTGTGATTCCCATAGCATGCACGTATGGTGAACCACTTTGTGATGAAGTTGGAGCGCAATTTTATTTATTGATTGTCTTCCTTATGAGTGGTGGTCGGGGACGCGCGATGGTCTTTCCTACTGATCTATCCCCCTAGGAGCATGCGCATAGTACTTTGTTTTCAATGGCTTGTAGATTTTTGCAATAAGTGTATGAGTTCTTTATGACTAATGTTGAGTCCATGGATTATACGCATTCTCACCCTTCCATCATTGCTAGCCTCTTCGATACCGTGCATTGCCCTTTCTCACCTCGAGAGTTGGAGCAAACTTCGCCGGTGCATCCAAACCCCGTGTTATGATACGCTTTGTCACACATAAGCCTCCTTATATCTTCCTCAAAACAGCCACCATACCTACCTATCGTGGCATTTCCATAGCCATTCCGAGATATATTGCCATGCAACTTCCATCATATCATATACATGACTTGAGCATTCACTGTCATATTGCCTTGCATGATCATAAGATAGCTAGCATGATGTTTTCATGGCTTGTCCCTTTTTTGATGTCATTTCTACTCTAGATCATTGCACATCTCGGTACACGCTGGATGCATTCATATAGAGTCAAATCTTTGTTCTAGGTATTGAGTTGTAAGTAAATAAAATTGTGATGATCATCATTATTAGAGCATTGTCCCAGTAAGGAAAGGATGATGGAGACTATGACTCCCCCACAAGTCGGGATGAGACTCCGGACATTATGAAAAATAAAAGAGGCCAAAGAAGCCCAAATAAAAAAAGAGGCCAAAAAAGCCCACCAAAAAGAAAGAAAAAATAAAAAAAAGAAAAATAAAATAAAAAATGAGAGAAAAATAGAGAAGGGGCAATGTTACTATCCTTTTACCACACTTGTGCTTCAGAGTAGCACCATGTTCTTCATATAGAGAGTCTCTTGAGTTATCACTTTCATATACTAGTGGGAATTTTCATTAAAGAACTTGGCTTGTATATTCCAATGATGGGCTCACTCAAATGCTCGAGGTCTTCATGAGCCAGCAAGTTGGATGCACACCCACTTAGTTTCAGTTTGAGCTTTCATACACTTATAGCTCTTAGTGCATCCGTTGCATGGCAATCCCTAATCCTCGCATTGACATCAATTGATGGGCATCTCCATAGCCCGTTGATTAGCCCCGTCGACGTGAGACTTTCTCCCTTTTTGTCTTCTCCACATAACCTCCACAATCATATTCTATTCCACCTATAGTGCTATATCCATGGCTCACGCTCATGTATTGCGTGAAAGTTGAAAAAGTTTGAGATTATTAAAGTATGAAACAATTGCTTGGCTTTTCATCGGGGTTGTGCATGATTAAATACTTCGTGTGATAAAGATAGAGCAACAGCCGGACTATATGATTTTGTAGGGATAACTTTCTTTGGCCATGTTGTTTCGAAAAGACATGATTGCTTTATTGGTACGCTTGAAGTATTATTGTTTCTATGTCAAATGATAGACTATTGCTTTGAATCACTCATGTCTTAATATTCATGCCATGATTAGACATATGATCAAGATTATGCTAGGTAGCATTCCACATCAAAAGTTATCTTTTTTATCATTTACCTACTCGAGGATGAGCAGGAATTAAGCTTGGGGATGCTGATACGTCTCTGTCATATCTATAATTTTTTATTGTTCCATGCCAATATTATTCAACTTTCATATACTTTTGCCAACTTTTTAAACTATTTTTTGGGACTAACATATTGATCCAGTGCCCAGTGCCAGTTCCTGTCTGTTGCATGTTTTTTGTTTCGCAGAAACCCAATATCAAACGGAGTCCAAACGGGATTAAAACGGACGGAGAATTATTTTGGAATATTTGGGATTTTCCGGAGGAAGAATCGACGTGAAACGGTGTCCGGGGTGGCCACGAGACAGGGGGGCGCGCCCTGGACTCTCGTGATCCACTCGTAAGGAGGTTGACGCTCTTATTTTGCCGCAAGAAAGCTAATTTTTTGAGAAAAATCTGGGTGAAAGATTCACCCCAATCGGAGTTACGGATCTCCGGATATTAAAGAAACGGTGAACGGGTAGAATCTGAGAACGCAGAAATAGAGAGATAGATCCAATCTCGGAGGGGCTCTCGCCCTCCCAAGCCATGGGAGCCAAGGACCCGACGGGAAACCCTTCTCCCATCTAGGGAGGAGGTCAAGGAAGAAGAAGAAGAAGAAGAAGGGGGCCTCTCTCCCCCTTGCTTCCGGTGGCGCCGGAGCGCTGCAGGGGGCCATCATCATCACCGCCATCTTCACCATCACCGTCGTCATCTTCACCAATATCTCCATCACCTTCCCCCATCTATATCCAGTGGTCCACTCTCCCGCAACCCGATGTACCCTCTACTTGAACATGGTGCTTTATGCTTCATATTATTATCCAATGATGTGTTGCCATCCTATGATGTCTAAGTAGATTTCCATTGTCCTATCGGTGATTGATGAATTGCTATGGTTGGTTTGAGTTGCATTTTTTATTATTGGTGTTGTCCTATGGTGCCCTCCGTGTTGCGCAAGCGTGAGGGATTCCCGCTGTAGGGTGTTGCAATGCGTTCATGATTCGCTTATAGTGGGTTGCGTGAGTGACTGAAACACAGACCCGAGTAAGTAGGTTGTTTGCGTATGGGATAAAGGGGACTTGATACTTTAATGCTATGGTTGGGTTTTACCTTAATGAATCTTTAGTAGTTACGGATGCTTGCTAGAGTTCCAATAATAAGTGCATATGATCCAAGTAGAGAAAGTGTGTTAGCTTATGCTTCTCCCTCAAATAGAATTGCAATAGTGATTACCGGTCTAGTAACGTAGTCAATTGCTTAGGGGCAATTCCACAACTCCTACCACCACTTTTACACACTCGCTATATTTATTTTATTGCATCTTTATCTAAACAGCCCCTAGTTTATGTTTACGTGTTCTTTATTATCTTGCAAAGCTATCCAATAACACCTACAAAGTACTTCTAGTTTCATAATTGTTCCAGGTAAAGCGAACGTCAAGCGTGCGTAGATTCGTATCAGTGGCCAATAGGACTTGAGAGAGTATTTGTTCTACCTTTAGCTCCTCGTTGGGTTCGACACTCTTACTTATCAAAAGAGACTACAACTATCCCGTATACTTGCGGGTCATCTGCCTGCTCCCTCCTCCCCGCGGCCGGTTGTGCTGCCGCGCAGCCCTCACCGCCCCACTGTACTCCCATCGCTGGACTAGCCATCCCTCTACTCTCCCACACCTGCTGTTATTCTCTAGCGATGACAGATGAACCAATAAACCATCATACAGTCGTACTCTCCTCCGTGTGGGAAACAACTGCCGAGTCTTCCCTGGCTCTGTGTTGTTCCCTTCCTAGGCCTCGCCGTCGTCCACCGCCCTGGTGCTCTCAGCGCGGCCTGATCAACGTGGTCAACAACTGACATGCATCTGAAGTGGACTGTACATGGAGAGGCTGACAGCTGGGTCCACGGCCACATGCAAGGAAATGCCTCCTTAATACGCGCAAAATAATGATTCGTCTACCTGACATTGGGGACCCACCGAAAGGGCCTTTGTATTTAGCGAAAAAAACGTTACCGCCGCTAACAGCTCGGACCTACCAGCTATATCTTCGCACGCAAGGAAGTGCTTCCTTATTGCGCAAAAAAAAATGAATACTCCCCCTGTTAGCTGGCACCTAGTATAGTGGCAGGCTGACTTGCGGGCCTACTAAGTTGACGGGGACGGAGGGCTATGTCAACTTAGTCAATATGCACGATTCTAGCTCCAGTGACCATACGATGTCCATCCAACGGCCGTAGTGCTTGTTCAACCTCTAGTCTTCTTGCCCTAGCCGCCCAAACCAGCACCGGTCGTGCCTCGTGCTCCTGCCTCCCGTGGTCGTTTGTGATGCGGTGGAGGCCTCACCGCCCCCTACTACTCCCACCGCTGGCCAGGCCATCCCCCACACCCCCTGTTATTCTGTGGGGACGGCAGCCTCACACCGCAGCGAACCAGTGAACCATCGTACTCCTCTACACATGGGCATCCACTGCCGCGTCTTCCCCGGCTCCGCGTCGTCCCCTTCCTAGGCCTCGCCATTGTCCACCACCCTGCTGCTCTCGGCGCGGCGTGGTCAACGTGGTCAAGGAATGGCTTCCATCGGACGTGGACTGTATGTGGAGAGGCTGACAGCTGGGTCCACGGCCGCAGCAAGGAAGTGCCTCCTTATTACATGCAAAATAATTATTCCTCCACCTGACAGCGGGGACCCACCGGACGGGCCACCGTATTTCGCGAAAAAACATTCCCCCTTGAGTGCTGGGACCCACCAGCTACATCTTCTCACGCAACGAAGTGTGTCTGGCAAAAAAATGATTCGCCCCCCTCACTACTGGGACCCACCAGCTACATCTTCGCACGCAAGGAAGTGCCTAACACCCGGGACCCACCAGGTCGAAGCGTATGTAGCATTGTCATTCTGGTCGCGAACTCGTACGTACATATATACCGGTGGATGTAGTGGCGCGCACGTGTCGTAGTAGAGGCGCGCACGTAGCATGTACACGTATGTACAGCGGACAGGGTGCAAGAAAGAAAATACGGCCACGTATGTGTACATATTGGCGGGGTCTCGAACGCCTACTCGCGCATACGTATGGAGAGGGCTCATGTACATGGCTGGGTCAGAACGGAGAAACAGCGTCGTCATCGTGTTCATCAGGAGGAAACGGAACGCGTGGGAGCCAACCGGCTGGGTCGGAACGGAATGCGTGGTCGTGTTCATCGGGAGGGCTTGGATGGAACAGGCGATGGAAACGAGGCCTGGCGTACCGCAAAACAGAGGAAATGGACCTCCTACGTTTGGAACGGGGTCCTGTTGATCGGGAGGGGTGTGGCATACCGCAAAACAGAGGAAACGGACCTCCTACGGTCGAAACGGGGGTCCTGTTGATCGGGAGGGGTGTGGTGTACCGCAAAACGGACGAAACGGACCTCCTACGGTCAAAATGGGAGTCCTGTTGATCGGGAGGGGTGTGGTGTACCGCAAAACGGATGAAACGGACT
>NC_057810.1:173581980-173583091 GCF_018294505.1 Triticum aestivum | reverse complement strand
CTCACTGTTCATCCCAGAGGCAGCATCGATCGGCTTCAGTTAGCAGCAGTAGCGAAGGAATCGCTCGATCAGGTCAGTTAACAGCCATCGATCAATCGCTCAGGTTCAGTAACGCGTAGCCTCCAGTGCAATCGCTCGGGTTCAGTTAGAGCCCAACGCCTCGCTCGGGTTCAGTTAGAGCCAACGCCTCGCACACACGCACGTACATGTACGAGAGAAACACGCATCGCTTGGCCCCCGACCTCCCACCGTAACCGGCAACTCCCCGAAATTTTCCTCCCCCTCGCTTCTACCACGGTTTTTTCCGTCATGGATGGCCCAAAGAATGTCATGCAGCTGCGTCTCCGGCCCGCCCAGGACGAAAAGCCCATTTTCTGTCATGATTTTTTGCCATAGAAGTAGGAGCCCACCACATCTATGATGATACCGGGTTTTGTCACAATTATCGTCATAGAAGTGTCATGGTTGGGTTAGAATGGAGAAACAACGTCGTCGTCGTGTTCATGAGGAGCCAACTGGCTGGGTCAGAACGGAATGCGTCATCATGTTCATCAGGATGGCTTGGACGGAACAGGCGATGGAAACGAGGCCTGGCATACCACAGAACAGAGGAAATGGCCTTGTGTTCGACCGGCCATGTTCGAAACGGGATGCTGTTCATCGGGAGGGGTCCAGCGTACCGCAAAACGGAGGAAACGGACCTCCTACGGTCGAAACGGGGGTCCTGTTGATCGGGAGGGGTGTGGTGTACCACAAAACGGACGAAACGGACTTGTGTTGGAGCGCTATGGTCCAAACGGGGGTCCAGTTCATTAGGAGGGGTGTGGCGTACCACAAAACGGGACTCCACGGGATACTGTTCATCTCCACCATCGACCTCCTCCAGCCTCCACGGGCTACCGTCGACCTCCTCTAGCCTCCATTTGCTCCTGTTCATCCAGCCTCCACCGCGCGCTAATCCACCGGCTATTGTTCAACCACCCCTCCACGGGCACCCCTCCACCCTCTACTGTTCATCCAACCCTCCACGGGGTCGTCCTGTTCATCCAGCCCTCCACACCACGGGGTCTTGTTCATCCAGAGGCAACACCATCGCTCACTATTCATCAAC
>NC_057810.1:173530409-173581710 GCF_018294505.1 Triticum aestivum | reverse complement strand
GCAATGCTCACTGTTCGTCCAGAGAGGCAGCATCGATCAGCTTCAGTTAGCAGCAGTAGTGAAGGAATCGCTCGATCGGGTTCAGTTAACAGCCATCGATCGATCGCTCGGGTTCAGTAACATGTAGCCTGCAGTGCAATCGCTCGGGTTCAGTTAGAGCCCAACGCCTCGCTCGAGTTCAGTTAGAGCCAACACCTCGCACATATGCGCGTACGTGTACGAGAGAAACGCGCATCGCTCGGCCCCCGACCGCCCACCGTAACCGGGAACGACCCGAAATTTTCCTCGCCCTTGCTTCTACAATGGTTTTTTCCGTCATGGACAACCCAAAGAATGTCATGCAGTTGCATCTCCGGCCCGCCTAGGACGAAAAGCCCATTTTCTGTCAAGATTTTTAGTCATAGAAGTAGGAGCCCACCACATCTATGATGATATCAGGTTTTGTCATAATTATTGTCATAGAAGTGTCATATGTATGACAGAAAAAAGTTTCGTTTGGCCCAAAATATCACGGATGTGTCTTTTTTGTAGTGTAGGTAGTCCTGTGATGAAGTCCATATAGACATCATCCCATTTCCATTGTGACACAGGCAGTGGTTGGAGAAGTCCGGCTGGCTTCTGATGTTCTGCCTTCACTTTGTTGCATATGTCGCAACAGGCCACGAAATAGGCAATGTCTTTCTTCATTCCATCCCACCAAAATAGTTGTCGAATTCTTCATAAATTTTCGTACCTCCGGGCTGAATTGAATACGAGGATTCGTGGACTTCTGACAGTATCTTCTACCTTAAATTTGCCTGATTGGGTGCACAAATCCTTCCCCGGAATCGGAGGGCACCGAACTGATCCTTCGAGAAATCGGAAGTCTGACCTACTACCATATGCTTGACACGTTTTTGCAGATCGGTGTCGTCTGGCTGGGCCTTGCAGATCTCTTCCTCAAGTGTGGGGCTAACTTCCAAAATATTAGCTAGGCCAGCCTCAAGTATGACCAGGTTGAGCCGCACAATCTCTTCTTTGAGTTCAGGAGGTAAAGATTCCAATATGGCATTTAAACTGACGGGCTTTCGACTGACCGCATCGGCAACCACGTTGGCCTTACCCGGGTGGTAATTTATTCCAGGGTCATAATCCTTGACTAACTCAAGCCATCTTTGTTGACGGAGATTTAAATCTGGTTGAGTAAAAAAGTACATGAGGCTTTTGTGATCGGTAAAAAATTGGCACCTCTTCCCAATGAGATAGTGTCTCCAAATTTTTAAAGCATGAACCACCGCGGCCAATTCCAAATCATGAGTAGGGTAATTTCCCTCGTGGGGTCGTGGCTGTCATGAGGCGGAAGCTACTACCTTGCCGTCTTGCATAAGTACGCATCCAAGTCCTTGCCTGGAAGCGTCGCAATACACATAAAAACTATGATAGATATCTGGAAGAGTTAATACTGGTGCAGTTGTCAGCCGATTCTTTAACCCAGTGAAACTTTTCGCATAGTCCTCAGTCCATTCAAACTTCTTATCCTTCTTGAGCAGCTCTGTCATGGGTTTATCAATCTTGGAAAACCCTTCAATGAAACGACGGTAATATCCGGCTAATCCAAGAAAACCCCGCATCTGAGATACGGTTGTGGGTGGCGACCAATCGAGTACATCCTTTACTTTTCTTGGGTCCACAGCTATACCTTCGGCGGATAGCACATGTCCAAGAAATCCCACTTGCTTGAGCCAGAACTCACATTTACTGAATTTGGCGTATAACTGATGTTCGTGGAGTCGTTGTAACACTGCTCGAAGGTGTTCTTTGTGTTCTTCTTCACTTCTTGAGTAAATGAGTATGTCATCAATGAAGACTACCACGAACTTATCGAGGAAGTCCATGAATACGTTGTTCATCATATGCATGAAGAAGGCAGGGGCGTTGGTGAGGCCAAAAGACATAACTATATATTCATAAAGACTGTATTGAGTGGTGAATGCGGTCTTAGGAATATCCTCCTTTTTGATCTTGAGCTAATAGTATCCAGTCCGTAAATCAATCTTGGAGAATACCTTGGCCCCACTGAGCTGATCAAACAAGTCATCAATCCTTGGCAGTGGATATTTGTTTTTGATGGTGGCGTCATTCAGCTGACGGTAATCCACACACATGCGGAGGCTGCCATCTTTCTTGTCCACGAAGATAGCAGGTGATCCCCATGGTAAAGAGCCGAGACGGATATATCCTTTTTGGAGCATTTCATCAAGCTGTTTCTTTAGCTCCACTAATTCTGATGACGGCATTCGGTAATACTTCTTGTGTATTGGTGTGGTCCCGAGCACAAGATCTATTGCAAACTCAAGCTCTCGATCAGGTGGCATGCCTGGCAGTTCTTCTGGAAATACATCAGGAAATTCGCTGACAACCAGAATTAATTCCAATTTAGCCACTGCTGCGAAGATCATTTCCTTTGAGGGTATGCTTCTGCGAGCATAAAATTTTGTAGTCTGCCCTTCTTGGCTGGTCAAAGTGACTTCTTGGGTCGCATAGTTTATGCACACTTGATACTGAGTTAGCCAATTCATACCCAAGATAACATCCAACTTATCAGACTCAATAAGTATCAAAGAAGTTGGAAAACATACTCCCTTGACATTGACTTCTAGATTGCGGCAGACGAGATTACTTCTGATTAGAGATCACGGGGTTTGTACCAGCATATTCTTGCCCAAAAGCGAACAACGAAATTTGTTTTGGGTAACAAAACTCCGAGAAACAAAAGAGTGGGAAGCCCAGAGTCAAATAAAATCACTGCAGGTATGTTATTAACAGAGATGTGATGAACGTATCCCGTGATGTTGTGCTGGTTCGGGCATGCCTCCATACAATGGACTTGTGGCCTGAATATAGCATTCGTCTGGTTGTTCTTGGGACATTGTTTGGCATAATGTCCGGTTTGCCCACAACTGTAACAAGAATTGCTACGCAGACGCTTCTCTTGGATTGAGTTGGGTACGACATTCTTGACTTGGGTGGTGGCCTTGTTAACATTTTGTTGCCAATTGGGCTTGTATTCTACCTGAGTCTGTTTCCAGGTGCGAGCCTTCTGTACTGGTTGAATTTCCTTCCTGGGCTCAAACTTGCGCTTGTGATCACTGTTGGCAGACTTATTATCTGACACAAGCTTGTGCTCTCTTTCAGCAATGAAAGCATTGTTCACTAGGGTTTGGAAGTCTGGGAAATCGAACATACTGAGAGTACACCGGAGTTGCGGGTTTAATCCACCAAGAAATATGTCAATCTTTCTTTCCTCAGTGGCCACGTCATATAGGGAGTAATGTGACAAATGATTGAATTTCTGCAAATACTCTCCCACAGACTGACTTCCTTGGAGGAGCGCGAGAAATTCACGTGGCTTAGTCTTCATAATTCCCGCAGGGATATGATATTTCCAGAATCGTTCCGTGAATCTTGACCAGGTAATTTCTTCATCAGCAGACCACATGGCTCCTTCATTTTCCCACCAGAAGGCAGCAGCGCCGTCAAGATAATGTGTTACAAAAGGAACCTTATCTCCTTCTTCAGTACGAGCAACCTCAAGCTTCTTCTCCATATTTCTCAACCAATCATCCGCATCCAAGGGGTCAATGGCCTGACTGAAACTGGGTGGCTTGGTCCTTTGAAAATCTGATAGCTTGGAGTGATGACCGGGCTGATTCCCATTCTGTCCAACCATAGCTTGTAAACATCTTAATATTTCAATCAGATCATTATTCCATCTTTCCTCAAACATACGCAGAATTTGTTCGGTGGAGGGCGTATTTGGCGGTGGAGGCGGTGGTGGAACGTGCGGCTCGGGTGAGTGTCTTGCCTGTCGTGCAGAACGACGAACAGGAGAACCCTCGCGAACGTTGCTACTGCTGCCTCCCCGCTTCATCCTAATATGATTTTTCCAAGGCAACGCAACCGAGATGAGAAGAATTCAAAATAAACTGGGGGGAAACCAGCAACAAAAGCCCGAGAAAAAGCAAAAAGGCGAAGAAAATACGGCAAATAAAATAAAGTTCCAACATAATTATACATAGACTCATACATGAAAGATAACAACATGCCAGGTTCAACTACTCTCATACATAAAACGAAACATCATGACTCGTACGACTACATCCATACTCCATCCTGATGACTGCGAATACTCAGAAGCTCTACTGCTCTGCTGGTGCTGCGGGGTCCTCTCTTGAAGCAGACTCGGATCCTGAACTGACGGGGTTAACTGAGACCTCCAGGTTAAAGGTGACATGATGACGCTGCCTCGAGGGCTCTCCCTACAGGGCAGGTGGAGGGTGAATCATCGAGGCTTCAGGAGTGGCGAGAAGTGAAACCCACTCAGCAGGAGCACTAAGTGGACTCACTATCGCGGTGCCCAAGCTACTCGGAGGAGTAACTGAGGAAACAAGGGAACTAGAACTGGCAGGAATATAGGGAGTAAATCCTACAGATGCTGGAGTAGTGGTTGATCTAGCAGAGGCTAAAGCAGTACGGGCACGACTCAGCTCTCAAGCCAGCTCGTAGATCAGAAGATAGCCAGCAGTGATATAGCGAGAAAGGTGGTTAGCAACACTATCAGACTCCGGATCAATGACAGGGAAATGGACACGACCATTATCGTTCAGAGAAGGATAATAGTAGAAACCTGGGTGGTTTTGCATCTGGGCCTCGTTGTAGCGGAGCTCAACAAGTACCTCGAATGTAGCAAACTGGACGGCCTAAGAAGCGGTAGAAGTGTAATCACTCTGAGAGGTACGAGTGTAAGTGCTGGAATCGGAACTGGTGCGCAGAGTAACCATGGCGTGATACTCATACACTGAGTCAGCTAGACGCTCCCAATACACGCGATAGACTGGATCGTCACCGTGGGGGTACAGCCGACGCCACACGTTACGAAGGAGATGCGGCGACGTGTACGACATCAGCTGTAACTGGCACGGATACAACACCAGAGCCATCTACACTCACAACCATTAGCAGGTTAGCATAAAAATAAAATCAGTGCATGCAATGCAACAACCAGCTACAAATGCTATCGGCACTCAACTACAACTGGTATCTAGCGTCCGGCTAACTCGTCGTAGTCTAGCGTGGATTACAGTCAGCGCGGCTCTGATACCAAGCTTTGTGGCACCCCGTCTCAGACCAACCGGTTTACCATGCATTGCCAGCCCAGAGACCTTGTCTTCTGGCAACACACAACAACTTGGTATAGAAAAACAACCATTTTATTGATGCTAGCGGATCAGAGTTTATATTACAACAGTTAGCAAGGCCAAGCGGCAGACACGGTGTAGCTGAACAGTATGTACATTATTTAGTGAACATAAAGGGGCCTCGATCATGAGAACTATGCGGCAGCGGAACAACGTCGTGGCAGAACTCCATAGCACAAGGACACTGATGCGAACACGATCTAGACTCAGACAGCTCTCCTTTCCAACGAGACTTTCCTGAAATCTGGCATGACACGACAGGTCAGTACATTGAATGTACTTGCAAGCTCACAACAAGCATAAACATAATGACAAACAATATCATGATAATGAACCAATTAATAACAATGCAACAATATATCTAATATGGTGTGACCATGCTCTTGTGATAATCGTCCCTTGGACTGGCTTACCAAGTGTGATCGTTTCCAAATCACAAACGTGTCAACCCAGAGACAATCTCGTGATCCTTACGGCGATCACAACCATGACCAATAAATGTCCCGTGATCCTTTCGGCAATCACAACCATAACCAATAAATGGCCCGTGATCCTTATGGCGATCACAAACACGACCAATAAATGGCCCGTGATCCTTACGGCGATCACAACCACGACCAATAAATGGCCCGTGATCCTTACGGTGATCACAACCACGACCACATCTGGTCCAACTCAACACGATGGCCTTTCCGCCACCACCAGAGTGCAACTTCATACTTAGTGTGCAAATTCATTAAATGTTGACCCATTGTGTGACCTACTTTCGAGCGTGTCCTTAACCGTGGACTCGTCTATTGATAGATTAATACACTTTGTAGAGGTAGCGCACTGGACCCACACCACAGAACCCATGGCCTCGCACTCCCATTCGGGTGGACCAACGGCATTTCGACGAAACCACTCCATTGCCATGACACTCTCCTTGCCACTCCGACTCAATCCCCATTGGGCTAGTCCTGGGTGGCCCCGTGTCTACCTCAAGACACAACGACCCCCATCGTGGCCACGATCCACTCTGGGACCCGGTACCAAAAACTTAACAACGGGCTCACAAGCTTATGCCTGCTTACCGGACCAGGGTACAGCACGCCCATAACCTTCCCTAGATGGAGGCACCGAGCAGAGGCACGACAATTAAACGAATTAAGGTCGTCCCATACCGGCAAATGTGGTTGCACTGGGAAAGACTCGATTTAGCGGCACCATGACGCGGTCAACAACATATTCAAGTTGAGTTATTATCAGGTTCAACTTAAAGTGAAAGTAACCAGCATCATAATGCCATGACATGCATCACCAACATATGCATCACCTATCAACGAAAATAACTGAGTCAACTACGCTCTCGCTGAGAAATCAACAACTCATGATACTCCTCTGGTTAAGACCAATCCTTACTTTAACCATAATCTTTTCTAGCAAATTCATCATTTTTTTATCATGCAAAAATAATCTCACTAATTATTTATCTCCATAACCATATTATCTTCTCATTACTCATAACTAAATCCTTGTTAGCTTATCAACTAGTTTCACTACAAACTTCCTGTAAATGAAGCATATTTACCATAGCAAGCATCTAACAGAATATAATTATCATATTAATAATTTAAATGCATATATAATCATTTGTTCAAGTAGAAAATCAGAAATATTGAACTGGCACTATGAAAATGTTGTTGTAGCTTGCCTTAGTGTAGATGAGGTTCACAAGCCTCCTGGTGATCCTCAAGACAAGCCTGCTCTTCTGAAAATAAATAAAAACAGAAAAGAAAACATCAAGAAACCTTCTGAAATTCACCAGAAAATCTAGACAGCAGGGGAAAATCCCATCATTTGGGAGCTGCTAGATTTTTGGACAAAGAACATAATGCAAAAAGAATCAATGCATTTGGACTTATAGATAAAAAGTTATGGATGTTTGAAGTTCTCTGGATTTAAATCAAATTTGAATTAAAATAAAATAGACTGGGGGGTGACGTCGAAGGTGTAAAAGCCTAGGGCGCCACCACTCGTATCGCTTCACGCGCGTACAGAGTGGCTGACTAGCGGGCCCCGCTAGTCAGGTGAGGAGGAGGGCGAGAGGGAAACAGGGAGCGGCGGGGATTCGCCGGAGCGCACGCCGGCGGCAAGGGCTCTTGGGCCAAAGCGAGAGGGGGGGTTCGAAAGAGAAGATGATGGCGCACCTACCCGTACCCATAACATAGCTAGGGGTGGTCGGACGGTGCCGGAAATAGCCTCTCCAGCGGAGGTAGAGAGCAGCGGTCGTCGGAGACAAAGACGACGGCGGCTAGGGGCTCCAAGAGGGCGGAACAACTCCACCGAAGAGTGGCAGAGGCCCTGGCAGGGTTGCCCTAGCTTGGGAGGTGCTGGAGCTGCGTGGATGACCTGAGGGGATTGCCGACGAGCTCGAGCTCGGGGACGGCCTGTCCGGCCAGGTTGCGGCTTTCTACTAGCTTGTGAGGTGTGTGGGAGTGGATGTGGGTGCTCGAGGAGGCTGGGGGTGGCCATATTTATAGGCGAGCGGCGAGGGGGGTTCGGGCTCCGCCGGAGGACACCTATCCGCAGTGCCCGGCGACGAACGGCGTCAGTGAGAGAGGGGGAAGAGGACGAAGCTCAGCGGGAACTATTGGCGAGCGCGGATGATCACAGGGGCGAGGGGAAGACGACGAGCACAGTGCACCGCACACTGTGGCATTGGCCGGACCGTGCCCGTGCCTGCTGCGGCAAGCTCCGGCGTCGGCGAGTGCCATGGAGGAGTTAAGTGGGTGGATACAAAGATGGTGGCACGGTTTGGCACGCTCGGGCAGGCTGGGCAGCGAGCACGCGCGCAACATAGCGCTCGGCGGCATTCAGAGCGCGTGTTTTGCATGCCAGCATGCCTGGACGAACGCGGTCACCGCGTGAACTATGACATCCGGCCAACCTAAGCGCAAACTTCATGTCTGGCGTGTAGTCCCTCGTAGTTTTGAGTGTTACCACGATTGGGTTGGGTTCCAGGTGCAGTAGAAATGAATGTGTACTCCAAGTAAGTTTCTGGACAGTAACTTTGGAGGTTTACTGTGGTCAAACCTCTGGGAGTTGAGGGCTAGGCTTTGGAGGCTAGCCAACACTTACTAAGGTGAAGATGCACAAGAAAAACCAGCTACAATGGGGCTAGTAAAATGGTAGTTGCTGTAGGGAAACTACCATTTCTGTCCAGAAATGAAAATATTTTCTGTAGCGAAAATATTCCAAAAAGTGATGAAATATTTTTGCTCCGGAAGGTGCCCTAGGGTTCAAAGTATAATTGGGATTTTTCTCGGGATTTTTTGGGCAAGAAAAACTAGGGTTGCTTTGGAGCACAAAGGGCTAGCTAGGATTTAGGAGGGCAAAATGAATATTTTTCATTTAAGAAAAATATTCCAAGTGATATTTTGAGATGAACCAGAGATGGGGTGATGGTTTGAGAAGGTGTTGAAGCACTTGGGTGAAAGTCAAGGGGTACCCAAGTGGTTAAGTCCAAATGAAATGATTCAAAAACTCCGAACTCAAATCCAAATCAACTGAAAACCAGGCAAAGAAGAGAGGGCAAAAACCAGGCTTCCACAGGGCACCCGCGCCTGATGAAGAAAGCTGCCGAGTCGTGAAGTGGCCTCAGCAAGAGGCGTGTGCGCTCCTGGCTCCCCCTGCACCTCCGCGTCAAGACCGCGTGCAGCCTGACGTGGTTGCAGGCGGGTGTCAAGACCTGGCTCCCCCTCCAAGGCAAGCCCCTGTGGCCACGGCAGGATGCCGAGCGTTCACTCCAGAGTTTTGTCGCGTTGTCTGGCCCGGCAAGTTTAAGACAGATCTGCCTCCGCGCTACGACAACACCCCCGACCCGACCGAGTTCCTTCAGCTCTACGAGTTGAGCATCGAGGCGGCAACTGGTGATGAGAAGGTCATCGAGAACTGGTTCCCCATGGCTCTCAGGATGGCACGTGCTCGTGGCTCCTGAACCTCCCGGCGGGGTCGATCTCCTCTTGGGATGATTTGCGCGAGCGCTTCATCGCCAACTTCCAAGGCACCCGCGGCCGTGCTCCTGCAGCTAGCGACCTATGATGCTTCAAGCAACAACCAGGAGAGACCTTGCATAAGTACATTCAGCGCTTCACCAACTCTCGCCTCAAGATCCCCGAGGTGTCGGACGAGGCCATCATCTCAGCGTTCGCTGATGGCATCCAAGATGTGAAGATGAAGGAAGAGCTTGCCATACACGAGGACCTATGCTCGGCCCTGGAGATGTTTAACATGGAAACCAGGTGCGCAAGGGCAGAAGAAGGTCGCCTCTCACTCCTCGAACTCCCTGAAGCCAATCCTGAAGACAAGAAGGCCAAGGCAAAGGATGTTAAGCGCAAGGGCCCGGCAGTGCCCGCGGCCGAGCCTGACATGAAGCGCGGCTGTCATCACCCAGAGTCCTCGAAGGGCAACCTCCCATTCTGCATCTTCCACAACGTGCGTAACCACAACACCAACGACTGCCAAGAGCTCAGGGCTATCTGTGACGGATGCCTTGGCCAACGCCATGAGCCGTGGAGGAGGTCGCTGCAGAGGCCACTGGGACGATCGTGGCCCCCGTCAGGTTGGCGCGATCAGCCTCATGAAGACCGCAGGCTGGACCAGCCTTGCAACAATCCGTGGCGCAATCAGCCTCGCGAGGACCACCCTCGGGGCAATGCTGGCCTCCCTCCGCTGCCACCACCACCAAGAAGGAATGACGACCACCGCCAGGATGATGGGGCTGGGGGCTTCCAAGAGCCTCGTGCTATTGCCTGCATCCTGGGAGGCGCTCAGGCCCGAGCCTCCCATCGCATCTTCAAGCAGTTTGCTCGTGAGGTGAACGCGGCCCTCCCCAAGCTCGAGGCGGCGCGTCCGCTCAGGTGGTCCAAGTACGCCATCACCTTCGATTCTTCGGACCAGCTCAAGTGCGCGGCCACCTTAGGCACGCTCACCTACCATCAGCAATGTTCTCATCACCAAGACACTCGTCGATGGCAGCACTAGGCTCAATGTTCTCTCCGTCGAGACATTTGACAGGCTCCGGGTGCCATACGACTAGCTTCAGCCCACCAAGCCATTCTCAGGGGTGATCGATGGCTCCACGAAACCCATCGGGCAGATTTGCCTCCCCGTCACCTTCAACAAGCATGACAACTACCGCACCGAGCTCATCGACTTTGACATCACTCACATTCGCCTACCATACAATGCCATCCTCGGGTACCCAGCTCTCGCCAAGTTCATGGCGACAATGCACCACAGCTACAACGTTCTCAAGATGCCAGGAAGCGGCGGCATCATCATGGTCGCCTGCAATGAGAAAGATGCGGTGTGCTCTCTCGAGTGCGCCTACGAAGCCATAGTGGTCGAGGACTCGTATGACGAGGGTGTCGTCCTTGCCCCCGAGGTTGCCCTCAAGAAGAAGAAGCAGATCCTCCTCAACGGCACTCAGGAGGTTGGCATGCCTGATGGTCATTACTCGGGCCCCTCGCCCTCTACCGAGGCGCCTTTCCCTCTCGCATAGGAAGGCACACCCAGTGCAACCCTCAGGTTGGGCTCGATGGCTCTTCACTGGAAGGCCTCTGACCTGGCCGACGTCACGAGGGAGGCGTTCGGGCACCACGTGGAGGCGTGCTTCAACGCGCGCTTACAGGAGCAAGGCACATGGCGCGAGGCACCAAGCGCACAGGAGCGACGGCCGGATAACCCACAAGTATAGGGGATCAATTGTAGCCTATTTCGATAAGTAAGAGTGTCGAACCCAACGAGGAGCTAAAGGTAGAACAAATATTCCCTCAAGTTCTATCGACCACCGATACAACTCTACGCACGCTTAACGTTCGATTTACCTAAAACAAGTGTGAAACTAGAAGTACTTTGTAGGTGTTGTTAGATAGGTTTGCAAGAATATAAAGAGCACGTAAATATAAACTAGGGGCTGTTTAGATAAAGAAGCAATAAAGTTAGTATAGCGAGTGTGGAAAAGTGGTGGTAGGAGTTGCGAAATTATCCCTAAGCAATTGACTACTTTACTAGACCGATAGCAAGTTTTATGTGGGAGAGGCCACTACTAGCATGTCATCCCTGACTTGGAACTCTATGCAATTATGATTGAAACTATTAGCAAGCATCCGCAACTACTAACGTTCATTAAGGTAAAACCCAACCATAGCATTAAGATATATTGGTCCCCCTTCAATCCCGTATGCATCAATTTCTATACTAGGTTGAAGCTTCTATCGCTCTTGCCCTCCAATACATAGTCCTATCAACATACAACTAACCCTATGGTGTGATCCACGTGCGCGCTCATATGATGGGCACAAAGGATAGCAACATAACCACAAGCAAATTAAACCAATCATAGAAATTCACCAATTACCGATAGGACAATGAAAATCTACTCAGACATCATAGGATGACAACACATCATTGGATAATAATATGAAGCATAAAGCACCGTGTTCAAGTAGAGGGTACAGCGGGTTGCGGGAGAGTGCACCACTGTAGATAGATGGGGGGAGGTGATGGAGATATTGGTGAAGATGATGGAGGTGTTGGTGTAGATCACGGTGATGATGATGGCCCTCGCGGTGTTCCGGTGCCACAGGGAGAGAGGGGGAGAAAGCCCCCCTTCTTCTTCTTGTTCCTTGACCTTCACCCTAGATGGGATAAGGGCTTCCCCTATGGTGCATGATCTCCATGGTATGGGAGGGGCGAGAGCCCCTCCGAGATTGGATCTTTCTCTCTGTTTCTCTCTCTTTCTGCGTTTCTGATTCTGCCCTTTCACCGTTTCTTATATTCCCGGAGATCCGTAACTCCGATTGGATTGAAACCTTAAACACGATTTATTTCCAGATATTAGCTTTCTTGCGGCAAAAGAAGAGCAGCAACCACCTTACGGGGTGTCCACGACGGTCAGGGGCACGTCCCCTTGCCTCATGGGACCCTCAAGCATCGTCTTGTGTTGATTCTTCTTCCCAGAAATCATAAATATTCCAAAAATATTCTCCGTCCATTTTATCCCGTTTGGACTATGTTTGATATGGGTTTTCTACGAATCAAAAAAACGTGCGACAAACAGGAACTGGCACTGGGCATTGGATCAATATGTTAGTCCCAAAAATAGTATAAAAAGTTGCCAAAAGTATATGAAAGTTGTATAATATTGGCATGGAACAATCAAAAATTATAGATACGACGGTGATGTATCGGCATCCCCAAGCTTAACTCCTGCTCGTCCTCGAGTAGGTAAATGATAAAAAAATATAATTTTTTATGTGGAATGCTACCTAGCATAATCTTGATCATGTAATCTAATCATGGCATGAATATTAAGACACGAGTGATTCAAAGGAATAGTCTATCATTTGACATAAAAGAATTTAATACTCGGGCATCCCAATAAACAATCATGTCTTTCAAAATATAAATGCTTCAGAATGTTATCCCTACAAATCATATAGTCTTTCATGCTCCATTTTCTTAACACAAGGTACTCCTCATGCCCATCCTGGTGTCAGCCAAGCAATTGGTTCATACTTTTTAACGTACTTCAGCTTTTTCAACCCTCACGCAATAGATGAGCGCAAGCCATGGATATAGCACTATAGGTGGAATAGAATATGATGGTGGAGGTTATGTGGAGAAGACAAAAAGGGAGAAAGTCTCACATCGACGCGGCTAATCAACGGGCTATGGAGATGTCCATCAATTTATGTCACTTCGAGGAGTAGGGATTGCCATGCAACGGATGCACTGGAGCTATAAGTGTATGAAAGCTCAAACTGAAACTAAGTGGGTGTGCATCCAACTTGCTTGCTCATGAAGACCTCGGGCCTTTGAGGAAGCCCATCATCGGAATATACAAGCCAAGTTCTATAATGAAAATTCCCACTAGTATATGAAAGTGACAATATAGGAGACTCTCTATATGAACAACATGGTGCTATTTTGAAGCACAAGTGTGGTAAAAGGATAGTAGCATTGCCCCTTCTCTCTTTTTCTCTCAAATTTTTTTTATTTTTTTTATTTTTTTTTGGTGGGCTACTTTGGCCTCTTTTTTTATTTGGGCTTCTTTGCCCTCTTTTATCTATAATACTGAAATAGTTCATCCCCACTATTGTATTTCTATTGACATGCACACTGTCCACATCAGCAATGAGCCACATCAGCCATACTTTACGCACCTCATGCATGCACTGAATGTGCCATGTCAACAATTTTTTTCTTAGATCGTTTTGTTTTACTCTGATGGCGTATCAGCTGTTCTTTGGCTGCAGTGCTCCATCCCGACGTCTCCTCCCCAATTAATACCCAGCGATTATTTTCCACTATTCCCTTTAGCTACTACGCCAGGTCCTTTTCATCTTCTCCACTAAACAAAGACTATTGGATTGAGTCCTCAGTTATCCTCCCTTTTAAGCAAATGAATTTGTTCGTACTCTTCACATCAGTTATCGGGCGCTCGAGAGAATTTCCTTAGTTACCAAGTTCGCCCATAGAAAATCAATTTGTTGGAGTGACGAAGTTGAAGCCCCACCGTCCCTTTACCACCAGCGTCTTGGACAGGGTAAATTAAGAGGAGGAGTCGACCCGAAGCTCCCAAGCACCAGTAAAGGGCTTCATGGCGCGACACCTCTAGGTCATTCTGTATGCGTTCCATGCTCGAAATTCTGGTACCATGCATCTGCAGTGCATCCACCTTATCAATCGATATAGCTCTTGCCGACGAGCAGGTAACGAATTGCTTACATCGATCCCTGTTTATATCTCTCAAATTGACCTCGCCATGCTATCGATTTTTCTTCATGGTGTATGTTTCCACTCAAGTTACAGTACTAGGTGAAATTTCAAGGCCCTGCCACCAGTTGGTACCTCCATTGTGGCACCTAATTTGTGTCATGTTGTTCTTTATTCCTCCATGGATCCACTTACTATCTTGCAACTTTGCCCTTAGGTTATTCTATGATTTGCTGATTATTTTTGTCATGATTTATTTAATTATATTCACATATTCACAGGAGAACAAATTTTCTTATTTGCAACCCCCACTGATGCATGTTTATTGATTTGTTCTTATGAAAAAAATTCAGTTGTGCTATCTGATTTGCTATATCAGTACATGAAGCATAGATGGTTATGACATTTGGACGGGTGGGGTTCTGAAATTTATTTGACATGCACAATATCGGGTTCCACAATATCATAACATGAAAAGGAAAATTACTCTAGATCAGATTGTCAAGCAGTTCAAGCAATTCTTGAACACTGCAGATTTGTTTCTTTGGCTTTATGGGAGACCATACATAATTCATGTATTAATGTTTACTTCCAGAAGTCCAAGCATATGTTGTACCACCATCATGTCTTGGATTTACCCAGGTAAGTAAATAAATAATTATGCTTCAACTCATGTACGCCTTCCTCGCAAAAAAAACTCATGTACGCTTAAAGTGTTAGCTGATGTTGTCATGAAATAGTAAATACATGGATCATCAGATTAAGGTAAATAAATATCTCAATGCATCATTTTATTATAACTTACAATTGTTACTTTGTTCCAAGTAGGAAATACAGAAGTGCATTAGTAAGAAATTAGTAGAAAAAAACTACTTACATCCATCTGTGGTCATTATTAGAAGGGCAAAGGGAGCCGCGCCTAATTCTGGTGGTCAGAAACATAATTTAAGTATCAGGGCTAATAACCAGCCTGCAATGCTCCAAAAAGGTACTCCCTCTAATCTAAAATATAAGTATCTTGGGCCAAAGGGAGTATTTGTTTCCCTTATCAATTCTCAAGTTTTGTTGTAAGTTGAGTGCCGCCTTTTGAAAAATGTTAATGTTGGTAACAAGATTATTTCCTACTTGCATATGTGTCTATAACCCTACATCTCCCCATTGCAATTTGTCTATTCCAACAATTTGGAACTATTTTTCTCGCTTGCTTTTAGTAAAACTCTTATATTATATGTGTGAACTGATCACCATATATTCATCCATTGTATTTCAGTAGAATAATACCAAAATATCTCATGCTGCGATAAGGTGCCATATTACTAGAGAGTAATCTACATTGGACTGTTATATGCCTTTCTAAAAAAGATTGATGTGTATACTAAATGTGTATTGTGATTGGATTGCATCTGAGTTGCATTTCATATTTATCATGTTACCATTGTATAGTGCATGTATTCTCACTTTTGAATCATGTATGTATACAATTGCGTGATAGATAATTTACGCTACTCCACATTAACACACTTGCTAATTCACATACAAGCCTATTGATGGAAAAGTTGCCCTTAATGTGCCCACTACATTTATCTAATGATTGCTCCATATCGTGATTCAAAGTGTTCAAAGTTTTTCTAAACCGTACATTGTTGTTCTCTATCTTTTTTCAAGGGACCATCTTCTAATTCACATAGCAGCCTATTGTCGGCAAATTTTTCTAATTCACCTACTGTTCTTCTCTATCTTTTTGCGATGGACTGTCCATCTTCTATTCAACCAAATAGTTTTTAAAAAATAGTGCTCCATATCATGCAAGGGATTCCCGCAGCAACGCGTGGGGCATCCTCTAGTTTTTCATAAAGTCCGGAGTCTCATCCCTACTTGTGGGGGAATCATACTCTCCATCATCCTTTCCTCACTCGAGCAATGCTCTAATAATGATGATCATCACACTTTATTTACTTACAACTCAATATTACAACTCGATATTACAACTCGATATCTAGAACAAAAATATGACTCTATATGAATGCCTCCGGTGGTGTATCGGGATGTGCAATGATCTAGCATAGCAATGACATCAAAAAACAGGCAAGCCATGAAAACATCATGCTAGCTATCTTACAATCATGCACAGCAATATGACAATGAATGCTCAAGTCATGTATATGATGATGATGGAAGTTGCATGGCACTATATCTCGGAATGGCAATGGAAATGCCATGATAGGTAGGTATGGTGGCTGTTTTGAGGAACATATAAGGAGGCTTATGTGTGACAGAGCATATCATATCATGGGGTTTGGATGCACCGGCGAAGTTTGCACCAACTCTTGAGGTGAGAAAGGGCAATGCACGGTATCGAATAGGCTAGCAATGATGGAAGGGTGAGAGTGCGTATAATCCATGGACTCACATTAGGCATAAAGAACTCATATACTTATTGCAAAAGTTTATCGGATGTCGAAGCAGAGTACTACTGCGCATGCTCCTAGGGGGGAGGTTGGTAGGAGTTAACCATCGCGTGCCCCCGACCTTCACGCAAAGATAAACAATCAAAATACAATGCGCGCCAATTTGGTACATAGTTAGGAGACCATATGTGCATGCTTCGGGAATCACAAACCTTAACAGGAATATTCTTACTAAACACAACCATTTACTAGCACCTCCCACATATTATGATCTTTATATTGCAAAACTATTGCAAGGAATCAAACATATCATATTCAGTGATCTACAAGTTTTATGTAGGATTTTATGACTAACCATGTGAATGACCAATTCCTGTCATCTCTCTAAATGGATACAAGTGAAGAAAGAGAGTTTAGTTCTTTCTACAAAAGATATGCCCATGCTCTAACAAATATAAGTGAATAAAAAGAGCGTTCTACAAATGGTGGTTTTCTATGTGAAGAGAAACAGGCAATCCAAACTTCAAATGATATAAGTGAAGCACATGAAGCATTCTATAAAGCAATACTCAAAAGATGTAAGTGAAATGCAATGAGCATTCTATAAATAAATCATGGACTATCTCATACCAGCATGGTGCATAAATGAAAAGTGAAAAGTAACTACAAAAGACGCTCCAAGATCTGCACATATCGCATGAACAAATGGAATCCGAACACATACAGATACTTGTTGAAGAAAGATGGGATGCCTTCTGGGGCATCCCCTATCTTAGATGCTTGAGTCTCCTTAATATTTACTTGGGGTGCCTTGGGCATACCCAACGTTGAGCTCTTGCCGCTCTTCCTTTTCCTCATATCGAGACCTCCTCGATCTTCGAACACTTCATCCACACAAAAATTTAACGGAAAACTCGGTAAGATTCGTCAGTATAATAAAGCAAATCACTACTCTAAGTACTGTTGCAAACCAATTCATATTTTGTTTTTGCATTGTAGCTACTGTAATATAACTTTTCCATGGCTTAATCCACGGATAAAAATCGATAGTTTCATCAAAACAAGCAAACTATGCATCAAAACAGAATCTGTCTTAAACAGGACAGTCTGTAGTAATCTAAACATTCACCATACTTCTGGTACCCCAAACATTCTGACAAAATTAGGAAAAAAACAATTTGTATAGAAAGACAGTGCCAAAAGTTTCAGAACCGTTTGACGTTCCAGTAAAAAATGTAAAATCACACACTACAGCCAAAGTTTCTGTCCTGCACTGCACAAACCAACAAGCATTGTAAACATCCTAAAGGCAAACCTTGGCACATTATTTTTATAATACAATGGAATTGTACAAGGGGATAATTAATTTTTTTGAAAAGTTTCTGTAATCAAGATTCACAAAGTTTCCATGAGCATGAACAAAGTTCAATCTAGGCTAGCTCCCACTTTAACAATGCTTGTCTTTCTCACTTTCGCTTTTCTTTTTAAAAAAATTGTGTTCCCCTCTTTATTTCTTTGTTTTTAAACTTTATAAAGGCACACAACAAAAACAAACGACTCTCTAAAACTTCCGGGTTGTCTCCCTGGCAGCACTTTCTTTAAAGCCATTAAGCTAGGCATATAGTGTTCAAGTAATGGATCCACCCGGATCCCAAGGTATACCAAAGCCAATTTTAATCAACAATGTTTTGTTATTTAGTAGTGAGCACAAAGTAACATATATCATGAAACAATGAAGTTTAACTCTCTTCCTATGCATCGACATGTCATAAAAGAACAATTCATGCACACCAAGTAAAGGCCAATGCATAGTGTAAACAGTTTGTTACAATTCTATCATATTGGAAACATGGAGAGGTGGACATATAGTTCCTATCTCATAATAATTGCAAGTAGGAGCAGTAGGCACATGCATATTATATCTATCAAAATCATCATGCGTAGTAGTAAAACACAACCCATCAATTTAATCCCTAATAAGCACAAACTTCTTCGATATAGTGTAGTTTGGAGAATTCAAAAAGATAATAGGACTATTATGTGTGGGTGCAATAGCAACAATTTCATGTTTAACATAAGGAACTATAGCAAGTTCATCTCCATAAGCATCATTCATATTGGCATCTTGGCCACAAGCATAGAAAGCATCATTAAAAAGGGGTATTTCAAGAGAATCAATGGGATCGTAACAATTATCATAGCAATTATCCTTTGGTAAGCACGAAGGGAAATTAAACAATGTATGAGTTGAAGAGTTACTCTCATTAGAAGGTGGGAACAGGTGATAAATCCGCTCTTCCTCCTTTTGTTCTTCGCTCTCATCCTCATCTTTTTCATCCAATGAGCTCACAGTTTCATCAATTTCTTCTTCCATAGATTCCTGCAAAATATTAGTCTCTTCTTGGACAGCGGAGACTTTCTCAATAAATTCATCAATATCATAATTGTATTTATAATTCTCATAGCAATATTTAAGGATAGCTAAATTTTCAGGTCTGTAAGCAGCATCATAAAGATTGTCTCACACTTTAAACAAAGATTCAATTTCATAATCACCCATAAAAGCAACGAATTATTCTATTTGTTCTACATCATAGTAATCATATATACCATTAGCATAACAAGCTAAGGTTTTATTATCATTAAATTCGCATGAAAAGGGAAGGTGTGGAACCTTCATCCTAGAGCAACAAGTATAATCATATCTCAAGCACAGTTCCCGAGCATACCAATGCAACATATGAATTTGATACCATAATAGTTTCCCTTTTTGAGTCAAGCAATAATCCCTAAAGTATTCACATTGATCCAACGTTACTCCCATTATAAAGTTGAATGGGGTTTTCTCAGGATTATCAAAGTAGTACATAATATCTTTCACATAATGAGCATCAAGGGTTTTAGGAGGTTCCCCATCTCCATGAGTAGCAAGTACACCTAATTTTTTTGGTATTTCGTGTTCCATATCCATTGCTAAAGATAGAGAACAACTTAGAACAGCAAATAAAAATTACTTAGTGATAAAGCAAACAAGCACACACGAGAGTATTCACCCCACGTTATAACTCCCCGGCAACGGCGCTAGAAAAAGGTCTTGATAACCCACAAGTATAGGGTATCAATTGTATCCTCTTTTGATAAATAAGAGTGTCAAACCCAACGAGGAGCTAAAGGTAGAACAAAAATTCCCTCAAGTTCTATCGACCACCGATACAACTCTACGCACGCTTAACGTTCGCTTTACCTAAAACAAGTGTGAAACTAGAAGTACTTTGTGGGTGTTATTGGATAGGTTTGCAAGAATATAAAGAGGATGTAAATATAAACTAGGGTCTGTTTAGATAAAGAAGCAATAAAGTTCGTATAGCGAGTGTGGAAAAGTGGTGGTAGGAGTTGCGAAATAGTCCCTAAGCAATTGACTACTTTACTAGACTGATAGCAAGTTTTATCTGGGAGAGGCCACTGCTAGCATGTCATCCCTGACTTGGAATTGTATGCTCTTATTATTGGAACTATTAGCAAGCATCCACAACTACTAACGTTCATTAAGGTAAAACACAACCATAGCATTGAGATATATTGGTCCCCCTTCAATCCCGTATGCATCAATTTCTATGCTAGGTTGAAGCTTATGTCACTCTTGCCCTCCAATACATAGTCCTATCAACATACAACTAACCCTATGGTGTGATCCACGTGCGCGCTCATATGATGGGCACCAAAGGACAACAACATAACCACAAGCAAATTAAACCATATCATAGCAATTCACCAATTACCGAAAGGACAACGAAAATCTACTCACATATCATAGGATGACAACACATCATTGGATAATAATATGAAGCATAAAGCACCATCTTGAAGTAGAGGGTACAGCGGGTTGTGGGAGAGTGGACTGCTACCTCTTGAGCACTGCGTTGGTTTTCCCTTGAAGAGGAAAGGGTGATGCAGCAAAGTAGCGTAAGTATTCCCCTAAGATTTTGAGAACCAAGGTATCAATTTAGTAGGAGGCTCCATGCAAGTCCCTTGTACCTACACAAACAAACAAGAACCTCGCAACCAATGCGGTAAAGGGGTTGTCAATCCCTTCACGACCACTTGCGAAAGTGAGACCTGATAGAGATAATAAGATAAGATAAATATTTTTGGTATTTTTATGATATAGATTGGAAACTAAAGATTGCAAAATAAAGTAGATTGTAAGCTTATATGATAGGAAATAGACCCGGGGGCCATAGGTTTCACTAGTGTCTTCTCTCGAGATAGCATAAGTATTACGGTGGGTGAAAAAATTACTATCGAGCAATTGATAGAAAAGTGCATAGTTATGAGAATATCTAGGCATGATCATGTATATAGGCATCACGTCCGCAACAACTAGACCGACTCCTGCCTGCATCTACTACCATTAGTCCACACATCAACCGCTATCCAGCCTGCATCTAGAGTATTAAGTTCATAAGAACATAGTAACACATTAGGCAAGATGACATGATGTAGAGGGATAAACTCAAACAATATGATATAAACCCCATCTTTTTATCCTCGATGGCAACAATACAATGTGCCTTGCTGTCCCTGCTGTCACTGGGAAAGGACACCGCAAGATTGAACCCAAAGCTAAGAACTTCTCCCATTGCAAGAAAGATCAATCTAGTAGGCCAAACCAAACTGATAATTCGAAGAGACTTGCAAAGATAACCAATCATACATAAAAGAATTCAGGGGAGATTCAAATATTTCTCATAGATAAACTTGATCGTAAACCCACAATTCATTGGATCTCGACAAACACACCGGAAAAAGAGTTACATCAAATAGATCTCCAAGAAGATCGAGGAGAACTTTGTATTGAGATTCAAAGAGAGAGAAGAAGCCATTTAGCTAATAACTATGGACCCGAAGGTCCGTGGTAAACTACTCACAAATCATCGGAGAGGCTATGGTGTTGATGTAGAAGCCCTCGATGATCGATGCCCCTTCCGGCGGAGCGTCGGAAAAGGCCCCAAGATGGGATCTTGCGGATACAGAAGGTTGCTGCGGTGGAAATAGAGTTTCGTGTTGCTCCTCGATGTTTTCAGGGTATGCAAGTATATATAGACGAAGGAGGTCGGTCAGGGGAGCCATGAGGGGCCCACGATGGTGGGGGTGCGCCCACCCCCCTAGGGCACGCCTTGCACCCTCGTGGCCGCCTCGGCTACTTCTTAACGTCCACTCCAAGTCTCCTGGATTGCGTTTGTTCCAAAAAGATCGCTCCCAAAGGTTTCATTCCGTTTGGACTCTGTTTGATATTCCTTTTCTTCAAAACACTGAAATAGGCAAAAAAAAAGCAATTCGGGCTGGGCCTCCGGTTAGTAGGTTAGTCCAAAAAATAATATAAAACTGTAAAGTAAAGCCAAAGCGGGTAATATAATAGCATGGAACAATCAAAAATTATAGATACGTTGGAGACGTATCGAGCATTCCCAAGCTTAATTCCTGCTCGTCCTCGAGTAGGTAAATGATAAAAACAGAAATTTTGATGTGGAATGCTACCTAGCATATTTCTCAATGTAATTTTCTTTATTGTGGCATGAATGTTCAGATCCAAATGATTCAAGACAAAAGTTCAATATTGACATAAGAATAGTAATACTTCAAGCATACTAACAAAGCAATCATGTCTTTTCAAAATAACATGGCTAAAGAAAGTTTATCCCTACAAAATCATATAGTTAGGCTATGTTTCATTTTCATCTTACAAAATACTCCCATCATGCACAACCCCGGTTTCAGCCAAGCAATTGGGTCATACTTTTTAACGCGCTTCACCTTTTTTCAACTCTCACGCAATACATGAGCGTACGCCATGGATATAGCACTATGGGTGGAATAGAATATGATGATGGAGGTTGTGAGGAGAAGACAAAAAAAGATAAAGTGTGACATTGACGAGGCTAATCAACGGGCTATGGAGATGCCCATCAATTGATATCAACATGAGGAGTAGGGATTGCCATGCAACGGATGCTCTAGAGCTATAAATGTATGAATGCTCAACAAATGAAACTAAGTGGGTGTGCATCCAACTTGCTTGCTCACGAAGACCAAATTGCATTTTGAGGAAGCCCATCGTTGGAAAATACAAGCAAGGTTCTATAATGAAAAATTCCCAATAGTATATGAAAGTGACAAAACAAGAGACTCTGTATCATAAAGATCATGGTGCTACTTTGAAGCACAAGTGTGGAAATGGATAGTAACATTGTCCCCTTTTTTTGGGGCCTTTCTTTTTTTTGGCCTTTCTTTTTTTGGCCTTTCTCTTCTTTTTTAAGGGACTATGCTCTAATAATGATGATCATCACGCTTTTATTTATTTACAACTCAAGAATTACAACTTGATACCAGAACAAGATATGACTCTATATGAATGCCTCCGGCAGTGTACCAGGATGGGCAATGAATCAAGAGTGACATGTATGAAAAATTATGCATGGTGTATTTGCCACAAATACGATGTCAACTACATGATCATGCAAAAGCAATATGACAATGATGAAACATGTCATAATAAATGGAACGGTGGAAAGTTGCATGGCAATATATCTCGGAATGGCTATGGAAATGCTATAATAGGTAGGTATGGTGGCTGTTTTGAGGAAGATATAAGGAGGTTTATGTGTGATAGAGCGTATCATATCACGGGGTTTGGATGCACCGGCGAAGTTTGCACCAACTCTCAGGATGAGAAAGGGCACGCGGTACCGTAGAGGCTAGAAATGATGGAAGGGTAAGAGTGCGTATAATCCATGGATTCACATTAGTCATAAAGAACTCATATACTTATTGCAAAAGTTTTATTAGCCCTCGAAGCAAAGTACTACTACGCCTGATTCTAGGGGGGGGGAGGTTGGTAGGAGTTAACCATCACGCGCCCCCGACCTCCACTCATAAGGAAGGCAATCAAAAGAGCACCCCATGCAACAAATTTGTTACACAACTTTTACCATACGTGCATGCTACAGGACTTGCCAACTTCAACACAAGTATTTCTCAATTTCATAATTACCTAACTACCATGACTCTAACATTACCACCTTTATATCTCAAAACAGTTATCAAGCATCAAATTGATCATAGTATTCAATGCACTTTCTATGATAGTTTTTATTATACCCAACTTGGATGCCCATCATATTAGAACCAATTTTATATCCATAGCAAATACCATGCTGTTATAAAAAACTCTCAAAATAATATAAGTGAAGCATGAGAGATCAATAATTTCTACAAAATAAAACCACCGCCGTGCTCTAAAAAGATATTAGTGAAGCACTAGAGCAAAATTGCCTAGCTCAAAAGATATAAATGAAGCACATAGAGTATTCTAACAAATTCCGAATCATGTGTGTCTCTACCAAAAGGTGTGTACAGCAAGGATGATTGTTGTAACTAAAACTCAAAGACTCATATCATACAAGACGCTCCAAGCAAAACACATATCATGTGGTGAATAAAAATATATCTCCAAGTAAAGTTACTGATAGACGAAGACGAAAGAGGGGATGCCTTTCGGGGCATCCCCAAGCTTAGGATTTTGGTTGTCCTTGAATTATATTGGGGTGCCATGGGCATCCCCAAAATTAGGCTCTTCCACTCCTTATTCCATAGTCCATCAAATCTTTACCCAAAACTAAAAAACTTCACAACACAAAACTCAACAGGAAATCTCATGAACTCCGTTAGTGCAAGAAATAAAAACCACCACTTAAGGTACTGTAATGAACTCATTCTTTACTTATATTGGTGTTAAACCTACTGTATTATAACTTCTCTATGGTTCATACCCCCCGATACTAGCCATAGATTCACCAAAATAAGCAAACAACACACGAAAAACAGAATCTGTCAAAAACAGAATAGTCTGTAGCAATCTGTAACTTTTGAATACTTACGGAACACTAAACATCCTACCAAAATAGGAAGTCCTAGGGAATTTGTATATTGATCTAATTCAGAAAGAATCAACTAAAAATCATGTTTCTGAGATTTATTAAAATTATTCTCATGCACGCAAAAGTTTCTATTTTTCAGCAAGATCAAATTAACTATCACCCAAGATGATCCTATAGGTTCTACTTGGCACAAACACTAATTAAAACATAAAACAACATCTAAACAGAGTCTAGATGAATTATTTATTACTAAACAAGAACAAAAGCAAGGAACCAAAAATAAAATTGGGTTGCCTCCCAACAAGCGCTATCGTTTAATGCCCCTAGCTAGGCATAAAAGAGAGAATAGATCGAAGTATTGCCATCTTTGGTATTCAATTCATAAGTGGCACACATAACAGATTCATAAGGTAATTTGATTTTCTTTCTAGGAAAGTGTTCCATGCCTTTCCTTAATGGAAATTGGAATCTAATATTTCCTTCCTTCATATCAATAATTGCACCAATCGTTCTAAGGAAAGGTCTACCAAAAATAATAGGACATGAAAAATTGCAATCTATATCAAGAACAATAAAATATACTAGCACATAATTCCTATTTGAAACAATAAGAACATCATTAATCCTTCCCATAGGTTCTTAATAGTGGAATCCGCAAGGTGCAAGTTTAAAGAGCAATCATCAAATTCACTGAAACCTAGGAAATCACACAAAGTTCTTGGAATCGTGGAAACACAAGCACCCAAATCGCACAAAGCATAACATTCATGATATTTTATTTTCATTTTAATAGTAGGTTCCCACTCATCATAAAGTTTTCTAGGGATAGAAACTTCCAATTCAAGTTTTTCCTCATTAGATTGCATCAAAGCATTGGTAAAAGCTTTATTTTGACTATAAGCATGAGGAGAATTCAACACGGATTGCAACAAGGAAATACAATCTATTAAAGAACAATTATAATAATTAAATTCCTTGAAATCCAAAATAGTGGGTTCATTGCTATGCAAAGTTCTGACCTCTCCAATCCCACTTTTACCAATTTTAGCATCAAGATCTAAAAACTCTGAATCATAGGGACGCCTTTTAACTAAAGTTGACTCATCTCCAATCCCATCATTATGAATATTCATATTGAAAAACAAAGATTTAATACGAGACACATCAATCACTTTTATATCTTCATCATTATTATCATGCAAACTAGAAGAACACGCTCTTATAAGGCAATCTTTCTTAGCACGCATCCTAGCGGTTCTTTCTTTGCACTCGTCAATGGAAATTCTCATGGTTTTGAGAGACTCATTGATATCATGCTTAGGTGGAATAGATCTAAGTTCCAAAGAATCAACATTGAGAGAAATTATATCCACGTTCCTAGCCAATTCATCAATCTTAAGCAATTTTTCTTCAAGCAAAGCATTGAAATTCTTTTGAGAATTCATAAATTCTTTAACACTATTCTCAAAATCAGAGGGCATCTTATTAAAATTTCCATAAGAGTTGTTGTAGGAATTACCATAATTATTAGAGGAATTACTTGGAAACGGCGTAGGATTAAAGTTTCCTCTACAAGCATTGTTACCAAAATTATTCCTACCAACAAAATTCACATTCGTAGTTTCATTATTATCCTCAATAAAAGTTGACAAAGGCATATCATTAGGATCAATAGGATCATCCTTAGTAGCAAACAATTTCATCAGTTCATCCATCTTTCCACTCAAAACATTAATCTCTTCTATCGCATGAACCTTTTTACTACTAGATCTTTCGGTGTGCCATTGAGAATAATTAACCATAATATTATCTAGGAGTTTAGTAGCTTCTCCTAAAGTGATTTCCATAAAAGTGCCTCCCGCGGCTGAATCTAAAAGATTTCTAGAAGCAAAATTCAATCCGGCATAAAAAATTTGTATGATCATCCATAAATTCAAACCATGTGTAGGGCAATTGCGAATCATTAATTTCATTCTCTCCCAAGATTGTGCAACGTGCTCATGATCAAGTTGCTTGAAATTCATAATATCGTTTCTAAGAGAGATGGTCTTAGAGGGAGGAAAATACTTATAGATAAAAGCATCTTTGCATTTATTCCATGAATCAATACTATTTTTTAGGCAAAGACGAAAACCAAGTTTTAGCATGATCTCTAATTGAAAACGGAAATAACTTCAATTTAACAATATCATTGTCCATGTCTTTCTTCTTTTGCATATCACACAAATCAACAAAGTTGTTTAGATGAGTAGCGGCATCTTCACTAGGAAGGCCAGAGAATTGATCTTTCATGACAAGATTAAACAAAGCAGCATTGATTTCACAAGAATCAGCATCATTAAGAGGAGCAATCGGAGTGCTAAGGAAATCATTATTATTGGTATTGGAAAAGTCACATAATTTAGTATTATCTTGTGCCATTGTGACAAGCAATCCAACACACAAGCACAAAAGAGACAAGCGAAAAATAGGCGAACGAAAAAAAGAGGGCGAATAAAACGGCAAGGGTGAAGTGGGGGAGAGGAAAACGAGAGGCAAATGGCAAATAATGTAATGCTAGGGAGATGAGTTTGTGATGGGTACTTGGTATGTCTTGACTTGAGCGAAGACCTCCCCGGCAACGGTGCCAGAAATCCTTCTTGCTACCTCTTGAACATTGCGTTGGTTTTCCCTTGAAGAGGAAACGGTGATGCAGCAAGACCTCCCAAGGGAGCAGCCTCCTCAGGTGGCCTCCTGAGCAGAGCAGAGGTTTCTATGCAAGACCCGGCCTCACGAGGCTGAAATGACATCAGCCATGACGACCAAGGCCAGGCGCCTGCCAGCAGTCGCAGAGCAGCAGGTTTCCTCTTTGGTGCACAGGAGGCAAGCGCAGTAGTGGAGTCCCAAGGAATCACCCAAAGGTTGCCATTTGCGTGCAACGAGACCAAGATCGCGAGAACGGCAGGAAGGATATCATCGCCGAGCCCACCATGATGTCACGCTCGGAGGCTTTGCAGGCGAAGACCACCTTTCGTCAGGATTAGATGTACTTATTCTCCCCTTTCAAACTTGGTTGTTGTGGGATCCCTTCCCGCCTAAGTTTTGGAGCAAGAGGACCGAGGCCACTATAAATGTAGCCTAGCCACCACCATAGAGAGGGATCGACTCATCAGGTAATCAGCTCGTCGAACCACCAAGAGCTCATCACAAGAACATGCCTCCTGAGGATGTTCTTCCACTTGTACTAGTTCATCCCCAGCCCCTCGCGAGGCTAATCCACCACAAAGCAGGAGTAGGGTATTACATCGCAAGGTGGCCTGAACCTGGGTAAACTGTTGAGCCTTTCTCTGTCGTGTTGATCGAGCTAGGTCGTGAGAGCACGAATTGATCGACTTGATAGGTTGAGTTCTTCGCACACGCCTGTGAGTTCGAACCTTTCTTGGGTCTGCGGAGACCAGAATCCGACAACAGTGAAGGTCTTGGCACTAGAATCTATTGGCCCCAACCTGGAGCAAGTTGTTAGTTTCCTTAGATGCTTTCCATGTCTGGAGAAGCTATATATCGAGGTGATGTTCCTTTCCTATTAAATGTTAACCATAAGGGAGTTCAGTTTGTGACACGTTTTTCCAAGTTTACAATGACAATGTACTACAATTTATGAAGGATTCTTTTGGAGGATTTCAGTACATACATGTTCCCCCTCCCCCCATATTGGTTGGTTGATCCATGTGGTTACAATCCATAAGCATTTCTCCTTTGGATTCATTTGTACTAGTTTTCTTAGGGAACTTCTCATCCACTCCAACCTCTTGTGAATAAGGCTACATTTTTCTAGATTGTAATCAAATGCCCATGTTAATCATGTCATATTGAAGATGGCATGTTAGTGCATTTTACAAATCCTACAAACCAAATAGGCCTATAGTAGTGTTCAAAACTGCATGTAGGCACTAACACGTTTTCTTCTTTTGCAGATAAGATTAGGCCCAGTGGTGGATAATGTAATACAATATAACAATCACGTCGAATGCCTAGATCTACATCTCACAGAAATTACTTTGAACTCCTACCGAGGGACCTTACCAAAGATTATATTCGCTAGGTTCTTTGTTGTCAGAGTAAGGGTGCTGAAGGTAATGAGGTTTTCCCTACATTTACTTTGCAAAAATGAATGGTTTGTTAATCAGCGCCGGCAGCTGCGGCAGAATGGAATAGGCTCCAAAAATGCTGAATTTCATTTTGGAACTTCAGATGACAGAGTAATCAGAAGTCATCGTGTCAACAACATACATGACTTCTCAGTGGCTGACCCCTTTGCAAAAATTATGAGGTTTCAAAACCAGACTTAGAAGTGGTAATATTAGTTTGAACCTCTCTGATATCCATGTTCAGCGGATCAGCGCGAGCGTTTGCAGCTGATGAGCTGAATTTCATTTCTAATATCAGTTTGATCCTTGTAATCTTCGAATGTGAGCCATATAACTTTGGAAATTGAACCTCATGTGGTACAATCATTGAAATGGCATCATATGAGAATCGTATATTGGTATCACTATTTTGACCTTAATATGCAATGGTCTTAGATTTTATTAACCATTCTCAAATCTGTTTACCTTGTCGATCTGATAGCACACCATCTGTATAGCTAACTTGACTGCGATCTTCGACATTATTGCACACAGTTGGTTTCTTCAGCTGTGTGCCATGTAGAGCGCAGAATTAATTATCGCACTCCAGTGTCCATCATCACCCTTTTGTGTAGCTTTGACCTCATCACCCACGGGTAAACGATAACCCACAAGTATAGTAGATCGCAACCGTTTTTTAGGGTAGAGTATTCAACCCAAATTTATTGATTCGACACAAGGGGAGCCAAAGATTACTCTCAAGTATTAGCAGCTGAGTTGTCAATTCAACCACGCCTAAAAGACTTAATATCTGTAGCAAAGTAGTATGGAAGTAACGGTAACAACGACAAACGTAACAGTAGCGGTTTTGTAGCAATTGTAACAGTGGCAACGAAGAAGTAACTTAGCAAAGATCAATATGAAATGAGCTCGTAGGTAATGGATCGATGATGGATAATTATGTCGGATGGTATTCATCATGCAATAGTTATAACATATGGTGACACAGAACTAGCTCCAGTTCATCAATATAATGTAGGCATGTATCTCGAATATAGTCATACGTGCTTATGGAAAAGAACTTGCATGACATCTTTTGTCCTATCCTCCCGTGGCAGCGGGGTGCTAACGGAAACTAAGGGATATTAAGGCCTCCTTTCAATAGAGAACCAGACCAAAGCATTAGCACATAGTGAATACATGAACTCCTCAAACTACGGTCATCACCAGGAAGTGTCCCAACTATTGTCACTCTGGGGTTGCTAGATCATAACACATAGTAGGTGACTATGACTTGCAAGATAGGATCAAGAACACTCATATATTCATGAAAACATAATAGGTTCAGATCTCAAATCATTGCACTCGGGCCCTAGTGACAAGCATTAAGCATGGCAAAGTCATGGCAACATCAATCTTAGAACATAATGGATACTAGGGATCAAACCCTAACAAAACTAACTCGATTACATGGTAAATCTCATCCAACCCATCACCGTCTAGCAATCCTACAACGGGATTACTCACGCACAGCGGTGAGCATCATGAAATTGGTGATGGAGGATGGTTGATGATGATGATGGTGACAAATTCCCCTCTCCGGAGCCCCAAACGGACTCCAGATCAGCCCTCCCGCGGAAGAGCAGGGCTTGGTGGCGGCTCCGTATTGTAAAATGCAATGAATCATTCTCTCTGATTTTTTTTCTCCCCGAACATGAATATATGGAGTTGGAGTTGAGGTCGGTGGAGGTCCAGGGGGGGCATGAGGCAGGGGGCACACCCAGGGGGTAGGGCGCGCCCCCACCCTTGTGGCCAGGGTGTGGGCCCCCTTCGGTTGATTCTTTCGCCAATATTTTTTATTAATTCCAAAAGGTGTCTCTGTGATGTTTCAGGTCATTCCAAGAACTTTTATTTCTGCACAAAAATAACTCCATGGCAATTCTACTGAAAACATTGTTATTCCAGGTTAGTTCCATTCAAATCATGCAAATTAGAGTCCAAAACAAGGGCAAAAGAGTGTGGAAAAGTAGATATGTTGGAGACGTAACAACTCCCCCAAGCTTAACCCATTGCTTGTCCTCAAGCAATTTAGTTGACAAACTGAAAGTGGTAAAGAAAAACTTTTACAAACTTTGTTTGATCTTGTTGTTGCAAATATGTAAAGTCGGCATTCAAGTTTTCAGCAAAGATCATGAACTATCCATATTCACAATAACTTTTAGGTCTTTCGTTTACTCATATCAATGGCATAATCAACTAGCGAGTAATAACAATAAATCTCGGATGAAAGACTTTCTCAAAACTATAATGATATGATATAAGAAGATGGTATCTCTCTAGCCCTTTCTGAGACCGCAAAACATAAATGCAGAGCACCCCTAAAGATCAAGGACTGACTAGACATTCTAATTCTTGGCAAGAGAGATCCAGTCATAGTCATACTCAATATCAATTAATAACAACGCATACAAATGAAAGTGGTGCTCTCTAACTGGTGCTTTTTATAAGAGGATGATGACTCGACATAAAAGTAAATAGATATGCCCTTCGCAGAGGGAAGCAGGGATTTGCAGAGGTGTGAGAGCTTGAGTTTTGAAACAAAGATAAATAATATTTTGGGCGGCATACTTCCATTGTCAACATAACAACCAAGAAATCTCGATATCTTCCATGCTACATACATTATAGGCGGTTCCCAAACAGAATGGTAAAGTTTATACTCCCTCACCACCAACAAGCACATTCCACGGCTGGTCCGAAACAACAGGTACCGTTCAACTAACAACAATCCTGGGGGAGTTTTGTTTGCAATTATTTTGATTTGATTTGAGCATGGGATTGGGCATCCCGGTTACCAGCCATTTTCTCGTGAATGATGAGCGGAGTCCACTCATCATGAGAATAACCCACCTAGCATGGAAGATATAGACAACCCTAGTTGCTACATGAGCGATTCGAGCATACAAAACATAATTTTATTTGAAGGTTTAGAGTTTGACAATGCAAATTTACTTGGAATGAAAGGTAAATACCGCATATAGGTAGGTATGGTGGACCTATATGGAACAACTTTGGGGTTATGGAAGTGGATGCACAAGCAGTATTCCCGCTTAGTACAGGTGAAGGCTAGAAAGAGACTGGGAAGCGACCAACTAGAGACCGACACAGTCGTAAACATGCATTAGGATTAACCAACAATGAGTGCAAGCATGAGTAGGATATAAATCACCATGAACATAAATATCATGGAGGCTATGTTGATTTTGTTTCAACTACATGCGTGAACATGTGCCAAGTCAAGCCACTAAAATCATTCAAAGGAGGATACCATCCTATCATACCACATCACAACCATTTTCATAGCATGTTGGCACGCAAGGTAAACCATTATAAACTCCTAGCTAATTAAGTATGGCATGACTGACTATAATCTCTAGTTGTCATTGCAAACATGTCTCATTCATAATAGGTTCAATCAGGAACGATGAAGTAATCATATTTACAAAAACAAGCTAGGTCGAGTTCATACCAGCTTTTCCTCATCTCACTCATTTCACCATATATCGTCATTATTGCCTTTCACTTGCACGACCGAACGGTGTGGATAATAATAATACTGCACGTGCTATGGACTAAGCTGGAATATGCCAACATTTAATTCAAAGGAGAAGACAAGGCAATATGGGCTCTTTGTTAGATCAACAATAATGCATATGAGAGCCACTCAACATTTTCATCATGGTCTTCTTCTCTCAAACCCCAAAGAAAAGAAAAGAAATTCAAAGAACGAGAAAAACTATCTACATGGGAAAGCTCCCAACAAGCAAAAGAAGAACGAGAAATCTTTATGGGTTTTCTTATTTAATTACTACTACAAGCATGGAAAGTAAACTAGCTAGAAGCTACAACTAATTTTTTTGGTTTTTCTCAAAGTTCTTCAAACACACAAGAAGAAAACAGGAAAAGAAAATAAATTAGCATGGATAATACAATGAAAAAGTATGAACACCGACAACTAGGATGAGTGTGTGAACATGAATGTAATGTCGGTGAGAAATATGTACTCCCCCAAGCTTAGGCTTTTGCCCTAAGTTGGTCTGCGCCCATGGATCAAAGTATCCCTCTTCGGTGTACTGAGGAGGATCCTCGGGGTTCCACTGGTTAGCGAGCTCCTGCAGATCCCACTAATAAATAGACTCCTGATATGGATCAGGTGATGGCTCTCGCTCAAGATCTGGGGATCGTGTCAGCTCCCAGTATGCATGAATGTCCGCGGGCATGATAAGGTATGTGCCTGAATGAATATTAAACAAAGAAGGTGCAAGGAAGGTAATAATCTGACAAGTCTTTTCACTAAATACCAGGTTATAAATGAGTCTCTTATCCTTATCATAGCAAAGAAAATCATGTGCTGCCATCCTTTTATAATCTAAGTAAATAGTGGGCAGCACCTGTTCTTCTTTCTCATAGTGCCTAATAGGTATCTCAAAATATTTAGTAAGATGAGAGCCATAGATACCTCAAAAAATGGGGCCCTTTGTACGGTTTAAAATTCAACCATTTAGCAACCATAGTGCCTAACCTGGAAGTTTTATCACAAAGTAAAGCATGGCGCAAAATGGCAAGGTCAGAGGATCTAAGGCCGCGACTATTCCCGCGACCAATTAAACATCTACTAGAAAATATAGAATAGTAGCGCAGGACAGGAAAATATATACTAGTAGTTCTTGCATCCGACACTCTCCTCCTTTCCCCTATAGTAATTTCATCAATAAAATCTTCCACGTCACTAGTATGTGGTTCCTCGACGCTGCCCTCAAAAGGTAATTTGCAAACTGTCGGGGTCAAAACCGGCGGATCTCGGGCAAGGGCTCCCGAACTGTGCGTCTGAGGTTGATGGTAACAGGAGGCGGGGGACATGATGTTTACCCAGGTTCGGGCCCTATCTATGGAGGTAATACCCTACTTCCTGCTTGATTGATCTTGATGAATATGAGTATTACAAGAGTTGATCTACCACGAGATCGTAATGGCTAAAACCCTAAAAGTCTAGCATGTATGATTATTATTGCCTCTATGGAGTAAGCCCTTCGGTTTATATAGACACCAAAGGGGACTAGGGTTGTACAAAGTCGGTTACAGAGAAAGGAATCTTCATATCCGGGTGCCAAACTTGCCTTCCACGCCAAGGAGAGTCCCATTCCGACACGGCAAGAAGTCTTATGTCTTGTATCTTCATAGCCCATCAGTCTGGCCCACGTCACATAGGCCAGACGGCCGAGGACCCCTTAATCAAGGACTACCTCAGTAGCCCCTGAACCAGGCTTCAATGACGGGGTGTCTGGCGCGCAAATTGTCTTCGGCATTGCAAGGCGGGTTCCTCCTCCGAATACTCCAGAGCACCCTTCGAATACATAAACATGTCCGGCTCTGCAAAACAAATACTACACACAACCACAGAGAGTATATTATTTCACGAGTCCAATCCGCTGACAATGTTTTGTAGCGTGACATCACGTCGCCGCCCGGCCTTTATTCGAACCGTTTTTGAGCCTACCACTCTATATTTCAATATGCGGTTTCATTGGCATGTCTTGTCAAAACGGAGATCGTGTCCCCTTATTGCAGGATTCCCATCAATATGGGCATGGGTAACCCAACCGTGTCGTCTACACGGCCCTTGGGGAATAGGCGAGTTTTAAGGCGAGTGGGGAGGCGCTTGATATTCACTGCCTTTATAAAGAGATAAGGATTTACCCCTCCCACCCACGCCTTCTCTCTCTGCCTCCCCCATTCTCGAGCTCCAGCACCCATATTCTCATCTTTTCCGCCCCAAGAAAGCACTCCAACCATGTCCGGATCCGGAGCACAGGGCAAGTGGATGGTCTCCTCCGTCAAGGAGAAGGACATTACGAAGCTCCGGGAGGCTGGGTATTTGGCCGAGAAAATCGCCCACCGGCTTCCGGCCAAGGGACAGATTGTCCCCACCCTGGAGCCCCATGAGAGGATGGTGTTCATCCCCCACTTTGTCCGCGGGCTGGGATTTCCTCTCCACCCATTCGTCTGCGGACTCATGTTCTACTACGGGCTAGATTTCCATGATCTAGCCCCAAATTCTTTCCTCAACATCTCGGCATACATTGTCGTGTGCGAGGCCTTCCTCCGCATCTCGCCCCACTTCAGATTGTGGTTAAAGATCTTCAATTTGAGCAAGATGCAGAGTGCGGTGGCGCGACGGTGAGCAAGATGCCCAACGTCACATGGACCGAAGGCTCCTTTGTGGAGACCGTCAAAGGGTGGGAGCGATCTTGGTTCTATATCACAGAGCCGCGCGGCACCACCTGGGCCGCGGCTCCCGAATTCCGGTCCAGAGCCCCGATGCTGATCACCTCTTGGCCAGATAAGGGCCAGGACTGGTCTTCGTTAGACAAGTTGACAACGCTTCAGACGTGCATCAGGAGCATGATAGATAAGAATATCAAGCTCGTCAATGTGATCCAGGTGATGCTTGTTCGCCTGATCCTTCCGTGCCAAAGTCGGACGTGCCATTTGCGGGAGTACGATCCGGCCAAGCACCAGACCTTGCTGCAGTTCTTTGGCTCTACGCACGAAGACATCTGGAAGGTGCTCTTAAAGTCCAACAAGATGTGGCCGGATACGGCCGAGGATCATGGGCACGACTTGGCCCATGCCGCTAGTCCGGTAAGTTTTTTCATGTTTTCAAGGTGTATCCTTTACTTGCATACTCGAGGAAGACGCCTAAGCCTCCCTACTGATTCTCTCAGGGATGGACAAAGAAGGCGGAGCAGATTCACTGTCCGGCTCCGCTGCCCGAAGACCCAGCGATTCCACTTCTGACGAAGATGCTGGTTCCGGCTCCCTATCAAGCGCCGGAGAAGAAGGCCAAGAAGAAGGTCAAGGGGACCAGAGGTGGCCTCCGTCATAAGGGCACTTCAGACGTGACGTCCGGAGACGCCGATACTCATTCCTCCGCCGCCGAGGACGACAACGAAGAGGAGGAAGAAGAAGAAAGCCATTCTCCCCTACGGGGAAGAAAGAAAAGGATGGCCTCCACGCGTCTGGAGGCTGAAGCGTCCAAGAAGGAGAACGCTTCCCTCCCAGACAGCTCAACAGCGAACTCCGACAGCAGCTCGGAATGGTGCCCCAGGGATAAGCCCCTGGCCGAATCGTAAGTACTCGAAGACACACTCATATATCCAGCCCCTTTCCTCCATGGTTCTAACACGTCAAATCATGTGCTGCAGGCCGGCCAGTTCCGTCCTCCAGCGATCCTCCTCAACGGGGAATTCGCTAGACCCGAAGGTGATGGAGAGCGGGTCCCTTCCGGCGGCCTCCTCTCCCAAGGCCATGGATGACACTGAGGTGTTGTCCCGAAGGACCCCAGGCCAGGGAGAGACGCAGGAGGCCGTCAAGGTGGCGCCAGAGGGTGAAACCTTGGCCGCCAGACACATGGGGGAGCAAATCCCCATGGATACCAGCGATGGGGGCCATATCCAATTTGGCCCCCAGCCGAATACAATTCCGGAGACCTATACGGCTCCAGAATTAGGAAAGCAGCCTCTTTCGAAAGAAGGAGGTGCGCCTATTCCCCCGGTGACCTCTGTCCATCAAGAGGCACTAGATAATTTGCTGGAAGCGCTACGAGGCGCTTCCATTGTTGAGGAACACCCTTATGGGTACGGTGGTTGAGAGGATGAGGTCCGTTAAGAGCGGACTGACCGATCATGTACCAGCCTTCTAACAGTTTTGAGGTGAGCGACACAATTATATAAAAAGAATGTCATAGTATAGATAGTAGCCCCTGAGACTCTGTCCTTTGTTCGGAAAGAAAAGCCGAATAGAGGATAAATTAATTTTCGCTGGAGACTAACCTGACATGTCTATATGAATAAGTAGGCGTAGTTGCTGGTTGTGACCTCTCATGCTTTTGAGGTCTCCGGGTTGAAGCAGAGTCTGGAGTGGTCTGAGGAAGAGCTCGGCCGTGTGAAGAAACAACTGGAAGACAATCAAGGTACGCAATAAACCTTGTCTATATTTAGGAAGGATGAATGATTTGTGCTGACTAAAGTGCCATGATATTTATTAGGAGCGGCGATCGAGGTGGAGACCCTCAAGAAGGCATTGGCCGAGGCCGAGGAGAGAGTGGCCAAGGAACAAGCCGCTCGTGAAAAGCATGAGGCCAGGGTCTGTGAGGTCCACCAGGAGCTCCAGGATGTTGTGAAGAAATGTGAGTCCTTGGAGCGCAACATTGCGGATCAAGAGTCCAAACTTGCCCAGGCTCGCCAAAGCACGCACGATGTCCGGGTTGTAGCCCAGGGCGCCCTCCAGGAAGTCCAGGAGGCCAGTGATACATCTCCAACGTATCTACAATTTTTGATTGTTCCATGCTATTATTTTACCTGTTTTGGATGTTTATGCACTTTACTAAACACTTTTATATCATTTTTGGGACTAACCTATTAACAGGAGGCCCAGCCCAGATTGTCGTTTTTTCCCTATTTCAGTGTTTCGCAGAAAAGGATTATCAAACAGAGTCCAAACGGAATGAAACCTTCGGGAGAGTTATTTTTGGAATGGAAGAAATCTAGGAGACTTGGAGTAGACGTCAGGGAAGCAACGAGGAAGCCACGAGGCAGGGAGGTACGCCCTACCCCCCTGGGCACGCCCCACCCTTGTGGGCCCCTTGTGGCTCCCCTGACCAACTTCTTTCGCCTATATATGTCCATATACTCTAAAAACATCGAGGAGCACAATAGATCGGGAGTTCCGCCACCGCAAGCCTCTATAGCCACCAAAAACCAATCTGGACCCTGTTCCGGTACCCTGTCAGAGGGGGGGTCCATCACCGGTGGCCATCTTCATCATCCCAGTGCTCTCCATGACGAGGAGGGAGTAGTTCACCCTCGGGGCTGAGGGTATGTACCAGTAGCTATGTGTTTGATCTCTCTCTCTCTCTCTCTCTCTCTCTCTCGTGTTCTTGAGGTGATACAATCTTGATCTATCACGCGCTTTGCTATTATAGTTGGATCTTATGATGTTTCTCCCCCTCTACTCTCTTGTGATGAATTGAGTTTTCCCCTTGAAGTTGTCTTGTCGGATTGAGTCTTTAAGGATTTGATAACACTTGATGTATGTTTTGCCGTGCTTATCTATGGTGACAATGGGATATTCACGTGATCTACTTGATGTATGTTTTGGTGATAAACTTGCGGGTTCAATGAACTTATGCATAGGGGTTGGCACACGTTTTCATATTGACTCTCTGGTAGAAACTTTGGGGCACTCTTTGAAGTACTTTGTGTTGATTGAATAGATGAATCTGAGATTGTGTGATGCATATCGTATAATCATACCCACGGATACTTGAGGTGACATTGGAGTATCTAGGTGACATTAAGGTTTTGGTTGATTTGTGTCTTAAGTTGTTATTCTAGTACGAACTCTATGATAGATCGAACGGAAAGAATAGCTTCATGTTATTTTACTAAGGACTCTTGAATAGATCAATCAGAAAGGATAACTTTGAGGTGGTTTCAACCCTACCATAATCTCTTCGTTTGATCTCCGCTATTAGTGACTTTGGAGTGCCTCTTTGTTGCATGTTGAGGGATTGTTATATGATCCAATTATGTTATTATTGTCGAGAGAACTTGCACTAGTGAAAGTATGAACCTTAGGCCTTGTTTCCTAGCATTGCAATACCAATTGTGCTCACTTTTATCATTAGTTACCTTGCTGTTTTTATATTTTTCAGATTACAAATACTCATATCTACCATCCATATTGCACTTGTATCACCATCTCTTCGCCAAACTAGTGCACCTATACAATTTACCATTGTATTGGGTGTGTTGGGGACACAACAGACTCTTTGTTATTTGGTTGCAGGGTTGTTTGAGAGAGACCATCTTCATCCTACGCCTCCCACGGACTGATAAACCTTAGGCCATCCACTTGAGGGAAATTTGCTACTGTCCTACAAACCTCTGCACTTGGAGGCCCAACAACGTCTACAAGAAGAAGGTTGCGTAGACATCAAGCTCTTTTCTGGTGCTGTTGCCGGGGAGGCTAGGTAAGCGGCACTAACACCCCATCAACTAAGCTCTTTCTGGCGCCATTGCCAGGGAGGTGAGTGCTTGAAGGTATATCTTTAGATCTTGCAATCGGATCTTTTAGTTTCTTGTTTTATCGCTAGTTTAGTCTATAAAAGAAAACTACAAAAAAAAAGGAATTTAGTTTTCCTCATATGCTTCATCTTTTTAATATCTTTTGTGGGAATGATGGAAAGGAAAATTGTGCTCAAGTGCTAGAAGAAGAAGTCTATAAAATTTTTGGCACTAAATCTTTGAATGATGAGCATGATTGCAATGTTGTTAGTATGAACTCTTTGAATATCCATAGTACTAATGATGATTGCACTAGTCATGATGAAAATGTCTCTTATAAGCATGTCAATTTTTGTGGAATACATAGAGCTTGCAAATACACACCAAATTGGGAAGATAGATTTTGCAAGAGGCATAAGTATTTGGAAACTAAATGGTTGCAAGAAAGGCTAGATGTTTGTGCTGAAAATTTAAAATTTCTTTGCCGTACTTGTGAACTTTGCAATGAACGTGGTCATTTACATCTCCGGTGCAAATTGTTTCATGATCGAATAGTGTCCAAAAATTGTGATGATTTGATTTCCCTTGCACATCATAATGAACTTAGTTTGCTTTTGGGTTGTGAAGAAATAAAACGTTTAACTAAGCATATTCCAGAATATAACCTTAAGCAATTCCCTGATATTGATCTAGAAGAAATTTTTATGTATTGTGCGCTGAATTGCATTGAAAATCCTTATATTGCCAATTACATAAAGAAAAGAAAGCAAATAGAAGATGAAGAGAATACTAATGAAAGGGAAGAGACTTCCCAATATCCTCCTATTATTTCTTATGATGAATTAGGTAACAAGGAGGAGCTTTCTATTCAACCAATCTCATTAATAAGGAGCTCAAAAAAGAGGGTTAAACCCACACATGATGTTAAGAAGAAAAATAAAAGACGGAGAATCAAAGGTAGAAAGGTATCCCTCTCAAATGATGTTGCTCCTATTACTCATTGTGATGATGATAATTGCTATACAATTGGTGCTATCTGTACTATTAATGATGAGAGTGATTATGCTTATGATATGAAAAGGCCCAAGCTTGGGGATGCTATGTTTGATGAGAATGACATGTTTGAGAATATATTTGCTGCAATTAATGCTTGCCCCAAGCTTGGGGATGCTACGTTTAATGAAGATGATATTTTTAGCCTCCCAAGTTTCGATGAGCAAATTTATTATGATGATAGCATGCCTCCTATTTATGATGGTTATATTGATGAAAGTGGGTTTGGAAGAGTGTCAACTTTAGGAAGTAATGATACCACTATTTTGGAGGGTGTTGAATCTTATAATATTTATGAAAGTAGATTTGGAGAGGACATGACTTTATTTAGGGATGAATCCACTATTTTGGAAGAGGTTTCCATTGATTATGATGAGAACAAAGTTGCTACTTATGATGATTATTGTGATGAAACTTATGCTATAAAAAGTAGTGATGATTATATTTATAAAACTTGTCATGATTATGATTACCCTTTTTCTGAACATTACTCTTTTAATATGGAAACAATTTATAGTATTCGAGTCTCTTATGATACTCCCACTATTCCGAATAAGAAGAATTTTGCTTATGTGGAGAGTAGTAAATTTTCTATGCAAGTAGATCATGAAAAGAATGCTTTAGGTGCTGGTTATATTGTTGAACTCATTCATGATGCTACTGAAAATTATTATGAGGGAGGAATATATGTTTGTAGGAATTGCGATAATATCAAGTTTCCTCTCTGTGTGCTTAAAGTTTTGAAGTTATGATTGTTCTGCCTTCCTATGCAAGTTGATTCTTGTTCCCATAAGTTGTTTGCTCACAAAATCCCTATGCATAGGAAGAGGTTTAGACTTAAATGTGTTAGTAATATGCTTCATGATGCTCTCTTTATTTTTCAATTCTTATCTTTTATGCGAGCATCATTGAAATCATCATGCCTAGCTAAAAGGCATTAAAGAAAAGTGCTTGTTGGGAGACAACCCAATATTTACCCTTACTGTTTTTGTGTTTTAACATGATTATGATACTGTATTAATCATATTTTATAGCTTTTCTTTCAATAAAGTGCCAAGTAATACCTTTAGGATAGCTTACGGTGATAGTTGTGTTGATCCTGCTAAAAATCAGAAACTTTTGCACCCAGTACATTAGTTTTGATAATTCACAGAAACGTGATTTTGATCTGATTCTTCTTGTTATGGATTTGTACACAAATTTCTCAGGCTTTCCAAGTTTGGTAGGATTTTTGGAGTTCGGTAAGTATACGTTTGATACAGATTACTACAGACTGTTCTGTTTTGGACAGATTCTGTTTTCTATGTGTTGTTTGCTTATTTTGACGAAACTATGAGTAGTATCCGAGGGTATGAACCATACAGAAGTTGGAATACAGTAGATATTACACCAATATGAATTTATAATGAGTTCACAATAGTAACTAAGTGGTGATTTATTTTTCTTATACTAATGGAGCTTACGAGTTTTCTGTTGAGTTTTGTGTTGTGAAGTTTTCAAGTTTTGGGTAAGATTCAATGGACTATGGAATAAGAAGTGGCAAGAGCCTAAGCTTGGGGATGCCCAAGGCACCCCAAGTTAATATTCAAGGGGAACCAAGAGCCTAAGCTTGGGGATGCCCCGGAAGGCATCCCCTCTTTCGTCTTCGTCTATCGGTAACTTTACTTGGAGCTATATTTTTATTCGCCACATGATATGTGTTTTGCTTGGAGCGTCTTGTATGATATGAGTCTTTGATTTTTCGTTTACCACAATCATCCTTTCTGTACACACCTTTTGGGAGAGACACACATGATTTGGAATTTATTAGAATACTCTTTGTGCTTCACTTATATCTTTTGAGCTAGACAGTTTTGCTCTATGTGCTTCACCTATATCTTTTAGAGCATGGCGGTGGTTTTATTTTGTAGAAATTATTGATATCTCATGCTTCACTTACATTAATTTGAGAGTCTTTTAGAACAGCATGGTATTTTTTATGGTTATAAAATTGGTCGTAGAATGATGGGCATCCAAGTTGGGTATAATAAAAACTATCATAGAAAGTGAATTGGATGCTATGATCAATTTGATGCTTGATACTTCTTTTGAGATATAAAGGTGGTAATATTAGAGTCATTCTATTTGGGTAATTATGAAATGCTGAAATACTTGTGTTGAAGTTGGCAAGTCCCGTAGCATGCACGTATGGTAAAAGTTGTGTAACAAATTTGTTGCATGGGGTGCTCTTTTGGTTGCCTTCCTTATGAGTGGAGGTCGGGGGCGCGCGATGGTTAACTCCTACCAACCTCGCCCCCTAGGAGCAGGTGTAGTAGTACTTTGCTTCGAGGGCTAATAAAACTTTTGCAATAAGTATATGAGTTCTTTATGACTAATGTGAGTCCATGGATTATACGCACTCTTACCCTTCCATCATTGCTAGCCTCTTCGGTATCGTGCATTGCCCTTTCTCACCTTGAGAGTTTGTGCAAACTTCGCCGGTGCATCCAAACCCCGTGATACGATACGCTATATCCCACATAAACCTCCTTATATATTCCTCAAAACAGCTACCATAGCTACCTATTATGGCATTTCCATAGCCCTTCCGAGATACATTGCCATGCAACTTTCCACCGTTCCGTTCATCATGACACGCATCATGCTACGTATTGAGCTTGCGTTGCTTTTCCTTGAAGAGGAGAGGGTGATGCAGCGATAGTAGCATAAGTTTTTCCCTCATTTTTTGAGAACCAAGGTATCAATCCAGTAGGAGGCTCGTCAAAAGTCCCACGCACCTACACAAACAAACAAAGAACTCGCAACCAACGCAATAAAGGGGTTGTCAATCCCTTCACGGCCACTTGCGAAAGTGAGATCTAATAAAGATAGTAAGATAAGATAAATATATTTTGGTATTTTATAATATAGATGCAAAACGTAAAGATGCAAATAAAAGTAGATTGGAAGCAAATATGATAAGAGATATACCCGGGGGCCATAGGTTTCACTAGTGGCTTCTCTCAAGATAGCATAAGTATTACGGTGGGTGAACAAATTACTGTCGAGCAAAAGTTAATAATTATGAAATTATCTAGGCACGATCATGTATATAGGCATCACGTCCGCAACAAGTAGACTGTCTCCTGCCTGCATCTACTACAATTACTCCACACATCGACTGACTCCTGCCTGCATCTAGAGTATTAAGTTCATAAGAACAGAGTAACGCATTAAGCAAGATGACATGATGTACAGGGATAAATTCAAGTAATATGATATAAACCCCATCTTGTTATCCTCGATGGCAACAATACAATGCGTGCCTTGCAACCCTTTCTGTCACTGGGTAAGGACACCGCAAGATTGAACCCAAAGCTAAGCACTTCTCCCATGGCAAGAAAGATCAATCTAGTAGGCCAGACCAAACTGATAATTCGAAGAGACTTGCAAAGATAACTCAATCATACATAAAAGAATTCAGAGAAGATTCAAATATTATTCATAGATAAACTCGATCATAAACCCACAATTCATCGGATCTCAACAAGCACACCGCAAAAAGAGTTTACATCGAATAGATCTCCACAAGAGAGGGGGAGAACATTGTATTGAGATCCAAAAAGAGAGAAGAAGCCATCTAGCTAATAACTATGGACCCGTAGGTCTGTGGTAAACTACTCACAACTCATCGGAGGGGCAAGAATGTTGATGTAGAAGCCCTCCATGGTCGATTCCACCTCCGGAAGAGTGCCGGCGAAGGCTCCAAGATGAGATCTCGCGGATACAGAAGGTTATGGTGGTGGAAATTGTGTTTCGTCCTTCTCCTGGATGCTGTCGGGGTATGTAGGTATATATAGGAGGAAGAAGTACGTCGGTGGCCGCCCGAGGGGCCCATGAGACAGGGGGGCGCGCACTATAGGGGGGGCGCGCCCTCCTATCTCGTGGGAGCCTCGGCTACTTCTTGACTTGCACTCCAAGTCCTCTGGATCACATTCGTTCCAAAAATCACGCTCCCGAAGGTTTCATTTCGTTTGGACTCCGTTTGATATTCCTTTTCTTCAAAATACTGAAATAGGCAAAAAAAACAGCAATATGGGCTGGGCCTCCGGTTAGTAGGTTAGTCCCAAAAATGATACAAATGTGTAAAATAAAGCCCATAAACATCCAAAAGGGGTAATGTAATAGCATGGAACAACCAAAAATTATAGATACGTTGGAGACGTATCAAGCATCCCCAAGCTTAATTCCTGCTCGTCCTCGAGTAGGTAAATGATAAAAAGAGAATTTTTGATGTGGAATGCTACCTAGCATAATTCATAATGTAATTTTCTTTATTGTGGCATGAATGTTCAGATCCAAATGATTCAAAATAAAAGTTCATATTGATAAAAGAGATAGTAACACTTCAAGCATACTAATCAAAGTAATCATGTCTTCTCAAAATAACATGGCAAAAGAAAGTTCATCCCTACAAAATCATATAGTTAGGCTATGCTTCATTTTCGTCACACAAAGATGTTCCCAACTTCTATACCCGCGATGACAAGCCAAGTAATTGTTTCATACTTAAATAATCTCAAACTTTTTCAACCTTCACGCAATACATGAGCGTGAGCCATGGATATAGCATTATGGGTGGAATAGAATATGATGATGGGGATTGTGTGGAGAGGACAAAAAAGGAGAAAGTCTCACATTGACGAGGATAATCAATGGGCTATGGAGATGCCCATCAATTGATGTCAACATGAGGAGTAGGGATTGCCATGCAACGGATGCACTAGAGAAAACTAGTGGGCGTGCATCCAACTTGCTTGGTCACGAAGACCTAAGGCATTTGAGGAAGCCCATCGTAGGAATATACAAGCCAAGTTCTATAATGAAAAATTCCCACTAGTATGAAAAAGACAACTTATGAGACTCACTATATGAAAAACATGGTGCTACTTTGAAGCACAATATATGAGACTCACTACATGAACAAGGTGCTACTTTGAAGCACAAGTGTGGAAAAAGAGATAGTAACATTGCCCTTTTTATTCTTTTCATTTTTTTATTTTTTTATTTTTTTTGTGCCTTTCTTTTTTTTTGGCCTTTCTTCTTTTTTCTTTTCTTTTCTTTTCATTTTTTCCCTTTTTTTCTTTGGGCAATGCTCTAATAATGATGATCATCACACTTCTATTGATTACAAAATATAAATTACAACTCGAAACTAGAACAAGATATGACTCTATATGAATGCCTCCGGCGGAGTACCGGGATGGTGTAATGAATCAAGAGTGACATGTATGAAAAATAATGCATGGTGGCTTTGCCACAAATACGATGTCAACTACATGATCATCCAATGGCAATATGACAAAAGTAAAGTATGTCATGATAATGATGAATGGAACGATGGAAAGTTGCATGGCAATATATCTCAGAATGGCTATGGAAATGCCATAATAGGTAGGTATGGTTGCTGTTTTGAGGAAGATATAAGGAGGTTTATGTGTGATAGAGCGTATCATATCACGGGGTTTGGATGCACCGGCGAAGTTTGCAACAACTCTCAAGGTGAGAAAGCGCAATGCACGGTATCGAAGAGGCTAGCAATGGTGGCAAGGTAAAAGTGCATATAATCCATGGACTCAACATTAGTCAAAAGAACTCATATACTTATTGCAAAAATTTAGAAGTCATCAAAATTCAAGTACTACGCGCATGCTCCTAGGGGGATAAAGTGGTAGGAAAAGACCATGGCTCGTCCCCGACCGCCACTCATAAGGATGCACAATCCAGGTACACTTCATGTTTCAAATTCGTTACACAACTTTAACCATACGTGCATGCTACGGGACTTTCTAACTTCAACACAAGCATTCTTTAAATTCATAATCACCCAACTAGCATGACTTTAATATCACTACATCCATATCTCAAAACAATTATCAAGTATCAAATTTATCATAGCATCCAATTCACTTCCTATGATAGTTTTTATTATACCCAACTTGGATGCCTACCATTCTAGGACCAATTTTATAACCATAGAAAATACCATGCTGTTCTAAAAGACTCTCAAAATAATATAAGTGAAGCATGAGAGACTAATAATTTCTACAAAATTAAGACACCACCGTGCTCTAAAAGATATAAGTGAAGCACTAGAGCAAAAACTATCAAGCTCAAAATATATAAGTGAAGCACATAGAGTATTCTAGCAAATTCTAATCAAATAGGCTTCTCCCAAAAGGTGTGTACATCAATGATGATTGTGGTAAACTAAAAAGCAAAGACTAATATAATATATGACGCTCCAAGCAAAACACATATCATGTGGCGAATAAAAATATAGCTCCAAGTAAAGTTACCAATGAACGAAGACGAAAGACGGGATGCCTTCCCGGGGCATCCCCAAGCTTAGGCTCTTGCCACCCTTTATTCCATAGTCCATAAAATCTTTACCCAAAACTTGAAAACTTCACAACACAAAACTCAACAGGAAATCTTATAAGCTCTGTTAGTAAAAGAAAACAAAACCACCACATAAGGTACTGTAATGAACTCATTCTTTATTTATTTTGGTGTTAAACCTACTGTATTCCAACTTCTCTATGGTTTATAAACTATTTTACTAGCCATAGATGCATCAAAATAAGCAAACAACACACGAAAAACAGAATCTGTCAAAAACAGAATAGTCTGAAGCAATCTGTAACTAACGCAAAGTTATGGGACTCTAAAAATCCTACAAAAATAGGAAATCCTGGACAATTTGTCTATTGATCAGCATCAAAAAGGATCAACGTAAAAGCATGTTCCTGTGATTTAACAAAATTATATTCGTGCGTGCAAAGTTTCTGTTTTTCAGCAGAATCTAATCAACTATCATCATAGGTTATCCTATAGGTTCTACTTGGCACAAACACTAATTAAAAGATAAAAACACATATAAGCAGAGGGTAGATGCAAGATTTATTACTAAACAGGAGCAAAAACAAAAAAGATAAAGAAAAATTATGTTGCATCCCAACTAGCGCTATCGTTTAACGCCCCTAGCTACGCATAAAAGCGAAGATAGATCTAACGAGTGCCATCTTTGGCATTAAATTCATAAATAGCTCGCATGATAGATTCATAAGGTAATTTGATTTTCTTTCTTGGAAAGTGCTCCATGCCTTTCTTAATGGAAATTGGAATCTAATATTCCCTTCCTTCATATCAATAATCGTGCCAATCGTTCTAAGGAAAGGTCTACCAAGAATAATAGGGCAAGAAAGATTGCAATCTATATCAAGAACGATAAAATCCACGGGCACCAAATTTCTATTTGCAACAATGAGAACATCATTGATTCTTCCCATTGGCTTTTTCATGGTGGAATCCGCAAGGTCCAAATTTAAAGAGCAATCATCAAGATCATGGAAACCTAGAATATCACATAAAGTTTTCGGAATCGTGGAAACACTAGCACCCAAATCACACAAAGAAAAACACTCATGATCTTTAATTCTAATCTTTATAGTAGGTTCGCAGTCATCATTAAGTTTTCCAGGTATAGAAACTTCCAAATTAAGTTTTTCATCATAAGATTGCATCAAGGCATAAACAATATGTTTGGTAAAAGCCTTATTTTGACTATAAGCATGAGGAGAATTAACAACGGATTGCAACAAGGAAATACAACCTTTTAAAGAACAATTATCATAATCAAAATCCTTGAAATCCGAGATAGTGGTTTCAATACTATTTAAAGTTGTGACCTCTCCAATCCCACTTTTACCAAATTTAGCATCAAGATCTAAAAACTCCGAATTCTTGGGACGCCTTCTAGGTAAAGTTGACTCATCATCGGTCCCATAATTATCAAGATTCATATTGCAAAACATAGATCTAATAGGAGACGCATCAATAACTTTAAGATCCTCATCATTATTTTCATGGAAACTAGAAGAACACGCTTTTATAAAGCTATCTTTTTTAGCACGCAATCTAGCAGTTCTTTCCTTGCACTCATCAATGGAAATTCTCGTTGCTTTGAGAGACTCATTGATATCATGCTTAGGAGAAGAAGATCTAAGTTTAATAGAATCAACATCAAGCGAAAGTCTATCAATGTTCCTAGCCAAATCATCAATTTGAGCAATTTTTCTTCAAGAAAGGCATTAAAATTCTTTTGAGAAATCATAAATTCTTTCCCGCTATTCTTAAAATCAGAGGGCATCTTATTAAAATTACCATAAGAATTATTGTAGGAATTTCCATAATTATTAGAGGAATTACTAGGGAACGGTCTAGCATTAAAGTTTCCTCTATAAGCATTGTTTCCCAAACTATTCCTACCAACAAAATTCACATCCATACATTCATTATTATTCTCAATCAAAGAAGACAAAGGCATATCATTGGGATCAATAGGAGTATTTTTAATAGCAAACAATTTCATTAGTTCATCCATCTTTCCACTCAAAACATTAATTTCTTCTATAGCATGCACCTTTTTACTAGAAGATCTTTCGGTGTGCTATTGAGAATAATTAGCCATAATATTATCAAGAAGTGTTGTAGAATCTCCTAACGTGATTTCCATAAACGTGCCTCCCGTGGCCGAATCTAAGAGATTTCTATAAGCAAATTTCAAACCGGCATAAAAATTTTGTATGATCATCCATAAATTCAAACCATGAGTAGGGCAATTGCGAAGCATCAATTTCATTATTTCCCAAGATTGGGCAACATGCTCATGATCAAGTTGTCTAAAATTGATACTATCGTTCCTAAGAGTGATGATCTTAGAGGAGGAAAATACTTAGAGATAAAAGCATCTTTGCACTTGTTCCGAGAACCAATACTAGTTTTAGGCAAAGACGAAAACCAAACTTTAGCACGATCTCTAAGTGAAAACAGAAATAACTTCAATTTGACAATATTTTTATCCGTATCTTTCTTCTTTTGCATATCACACAAATCAACAATATTGTTTAGATGAGTAGCGGCATCTTCACTAGGAAGGCCGGGATGATCTTTCATAACAAGATACAACAAAGCAGTATTGATTTCACAAGACTCAACATCATTAAGAGGAGCAATCGGAGTACTAAGAAAATCATTATTATTGATATTCGAGAAATCACACAATTTGGTATTATCTTGTGCCATGGCAACAAGTAATCCAACACACAAGCAAACAGAAAAAGGCAAGCGAAAAGAGAGGAGGAGAATGGGAAAGAGAGGGCGAATAAAACGGCAAAGGTGAAGTGGGGGAGAGGAAAATGAGAGGCAAATGGAAAATAATGTAAATGAGAGGGAGATGGGTTTGTGATGGGTACTTGGTATGTCTTGACTTGAGCGAAGACCTCCCCGGCAACGGTGCCAGAAATCCTTCTTGCTACGTATTGAGCTTGCGTTGGTTTTCCTCGAAGAGCAGAGGGTGATGCAGCGATAGTAGCGTAAGTATTTCCCTCAGTTTTTGAGAACCAGGGTATCAATCCAGTAGGAGGCTCCTCAAAAGTCCCACGCACCTACACAAACAAACAAAGAACTCGCAACCAACGCAATAAAGGGGTTGCCAATCCCTTCACGGCCACTTGTGAAAGTGAGATCTAATAAAGATAGTAAGATAAGATAAATATATTTTTGGTATTTTATAATATAGATGCAAAAAGTAAAGATGCAAATAAAAGTAGATTGGAAGCAAATATGATAAGAGATAGATCCGGGGGCCATAGGTTTCACTAGTGGCTTCTCTCAAGATAGCATAAGTATTACGCTGGGTGAACAAGAATTGTCTGATCACGTGCGGTTATACAGATCTTAGTATTGTTGTTGATTATGCCGGACAGGGACCGGATTAATAATATCACCTTGCGGGGCTGATCTTGATAATCACTGCCAAGACTCTGATTGATTTTCTTTTCAGACAAAACTATTGCAGATCTACCACTTGGAAAACACTGTCATATGATAACAATTCATAATTTAATGCCTTGTGCTAGTGTCGTTCTGAACAATATTGGGCAACTTGCATTTCAAAACCACCGGGGTATCGTGCTGAGGAAAATTGGATGGATTGTGCTCGAAGCCTTCGATGGATATCTTATTGAGGAAGACTGGGTACCGTACCTCATAAGCTTCCCCCTTAAGGACTTGCTTGGGTAGACTTGGTACCTTATGCCAGAAGCTTTTGTAGTATTTTATTTGAGAAGACTGACTATCTTGCATGGGAATCCATTCATAGTCTACTGAGGCAGACTGGGAGCCTTGTCTTTGTACACTTCACCAATAAATTGTGGAGAAGGACGGAACTGATTTTCTTGGTGAACGGAATGACATATATATATTCTTGTCAGCCCAGGAGTTGATTATTTATACGACAAGAATTGTCCGACTGTCATTGTTGAATTCATTGCGTATTTGGACGGACTTCTGGGTGTCGCAATGTTGTAAATTTGACTTATGGCAGATTCAATCATTGTGCATAGACTTGAAATGCACTGTTGATCCAATTTTGTTCTTTCGTTGATTTAATCATTGGTGTGATAAAAGTATATTTCTGACGGGTACTTGTTGTGGCATGTCTGAGCAGAATATACTTGTATTCAAACCGGATGTCTACAATACAATGCTGTCAGCTGAAAACCTCATTGCTTTTAACTGAATTCCTTGGTGTATATCTGTACTGCTCATGGGTTCTTCTGGTCCAGTGTCGGTCGAGGAGTAATTTCCATAAGGGGTAACACCGAGGATTCAAAACAAAGAAGCACAAGAAAATGATTTATTGCAACAAAGCACACAGCAACCAAGCTACAAAGTTGTTCCACACAGGCACATACAAGCATGATACTATAGTAGATGCACAAGCACTACACGAAGTATTATATTCTACGCTAGAGCAAATGCTCGCGAACTGTCAAGGAATCTAAGGGAGTAGCGAGTGGAATTGTTGACTCTGAAACTCCGGACGGACGAGGCGTAGGGGTTGGAGAAGCTGGCGGAGGTTGAGGTAACGCAACACCAAGTAATCTCCTGGATTGAATGGCGTCTCGAACTAACTCGGAAATAAGAAGACGCTCGCCTATCATGTAATGGGACATGGTGAGGATAGCCGGGTCATCTTGAGGGTCGACAGACGGAAACTAGATCCACCAAGGATTCTCAACGATGGTGGGATAATATCGATTAGCACGGTTCTCTTGCACCATGCTCTCTTGACGAAGACCGGTGATTGCTGCCATGGCCGGCACGCTCGGGAGTAGCGCCATAATCACCATGGAAACTATAGGTGCGCTTACCAACAGGAATCAGGGCTGACAGATGGACATGAGCAACATACTCCAGGATTCTTCCTCCGGCACGAGACTAGAATACTTGATAATGAGGTGGATCGCCGAGAGGATAAATGTTACCACTACTAGGAAAAGGGCTATAGATGGGATGGACACTAATGGCGCACTGTACATGTGGTGCGCCATTACTAAATACTAATGGCGCACCATGTGTTGGTGCGCCATTAGTGTGCAAATACTAATGGCGCACCACATCCCACGGTGCGCCATTAGTAAAAAAAATTAATTTTTTCAAAACTACTAATGGCGCACGGTGGGAGTGGTGCGCCATTACTATGTTGACATAGTAATGGCGCACCACACCCACCGTGCGCCATTAGTAGTTTTGAAAAAAAAGTAAAAAAAAGTAAAAAAATAT